>NC_084772.1:7619047-7919047 GCF_028858725.1 Colius striatus
AAACCAGGAGTTTATCTCTTATTGTACGTGAACATTTCCTTTTAACTACTCATCTTTCTTCATGTTTATTCAGAATTGTAAAACTTCTGTTGGCTATACAGATAAGAGGCCAGATCCTGGTGTTTGTTACTCTGATGCAAATTCATGATTTTTCCAGCAATTGTCCAGATTTATACAAGCGTTTTTCAGATCAGAATCCCACAAAGAATGCTTTTGGTGAAGAACATGCTGACAAATGGGACATTTGTTTAATTTCAGAAGCTTTGCTCAAGGCGTTAAAAGTGGTCTTAAAGTGCATTGGCACTTTACAATTTTATGGTAAATGTTACCATTTTATAAAGGATTTTTATTTTCCATTCAGTTTGTCTCTAACTGCAGCAGAATTAAGTTTGGTTGGAACACCAATCTGTCTTAACAGTTTCATAGCTTGTACCTTAAGTGCTAACTTGGAAGAAACGGGTAGAGTGTCTGCAGCTTGGCAATACTTTTTTTTTTTTTCTGTCAACAACTGATTGGGACCTCGAATGACTACAAATTAGTTTAGTGATGGGGCAACTGTCACAGATATCTCTGAATCAGTTGAAAATGAACAAGGTTGACAGGAACGTGAGAGTCTAATGAGTCCTTCAAATGGCTGATTTGCACTCAGTGGACAACTAGACAATAAGCAGTATGAATTATTGGAAATCAATACTTTGTTATGGAATTTCATTATGCTCCAATGCCTTCAGTTCATAGTATTTTATATTTTGATGGATTATCTGAAGCAAATGATCATCTAAGACACAGGGATAGTTAAAGCTCCCTTGTACAGTTTTAAATGTTGTTTTTGACTTATGTTTGTGAAGTAGAAATATTGATCTATTTTCATGTCTGATTTTAGTCTATTTTAGAGTGGTAGATAAACCCAGTACTTTTAGATGAAATGTCCTGCAGAATTTTTTCTGTTACTGTTTGGTTCCTAATCCATCATCTTTTGATGTTTTAGGAGACACAGAAAAGGGTCAAGCAAATCGAACCACTAAGAACAAGGACGCCCATGTCTGTGGCAGGTGCTGTGCTGAGTTCTTTGAATTATCAGATCTCCTGCAACACAAGAAGAATTGTACTAAAAATCAATTAGTTTTAATTGTGAATGAAAATCCAGCTTCTCCTTCTGAAACCTTCCCTCCTAGTTCCCCTTCTGATAATCCTGATGAACAGATGAATGACACAGTTAATAACACAGATCAAGTAGACTGCAGTGACCTTTCAGAGCATAACAAACTTGACAGGGAAGAATCCATGGATGTGGAGGCTTCCAGCATTAACAATAGCAGTAGCAGTTCCAAGAGTGTCAACAATAGTATTACAAGCAGTAACAGCTCCACAATGGGTACCTCAGCTGTAACAACCTCTCTACCTCACATAGGGGACCTGACAACATTAGGCAACTTTTCAGTGATAAATAGTAATGTAATAATTGAAAACCTTCAGAGTACTAAAGTGGCGGTAGCACAGTTCTCACAGGAAGCGAGGTGTAACGGTGCGTCAAACAGCAAGCTTGCAGTACCTGCCCTGATGGAGCAACTGTTGGCATTGCAGCAGCAGCAGATCCATCAATTGCAACTGATTGAACAAATTCGTCACCAAATATTATTGTTGGCTTCCCAAAATACAGACATGCCAACATCTTCGAGCCCTTCTCAAGGTACTTTACGAACATCTGCCAACCCCTTGTCCACATTAAGTTCCCATTTATCCCAGCAGCTGGCTGCAGCAGCTGGATTAGCACAAAGCCTTGCTAGTCAATCTGCCAGCATCAGTGGTGTGAAACAGCTACCCCCAATACAGCTACCTCAGAGCAACCCTGGCAACACTCTAATTCCATCCAGTAGTGGCTCTTCTCCAAATATTAACATATTGGCAGCAGCAGTTACAACACCGTCCTCAGAAAAAGTGGCTTCAAGTATTGGTGGCTCACAGCTCAGCAACCCACCAGTATCAGCATCATCTTCACCAGCTTTTGCAATAAGCAGTTTATTAAGTCCTGCATCTAATCCACTTCTACCTCAGCCCACTCCTAATAACTCTGTTTTCTCCGGCCCCTTGTCCAATATTGGAACACCTGCAGAGGATTTAAACTCCTTGACTGCCTTGGCACAGCAAAGGAAAAGCAAGCCACCAAATGTAACTGCTTTTGAAGCAAAAAGTAATTCAGATGAGGCATTCTTTAAGCATAAATGTAGGTTCTGTGCTAAAGTGTTTGGGAGTGACAGTGCCTTGCAGATTCATTTACGTTCTCACACTGGCGAGAGGCCCTTTAAATGCAACATATGTGGAAACAGATTCTCCACAAAAGGAAACCTAAAAGTCCACTTTCAACGTCATAAAGAAAAATACCCTCACATTCAAATGAATCCATACCCAGTGCCAGAGCATTTGGACAATATTCCCACAAGCACGGGTATTCCTTATGGGATGTCTATACCACCGGAGAAGCCTGTCACAAGCTGGCTGGACAGCAAGCCAGTCCTCTCCACCCTGACGACTTCTATTGGTCTGCCACTCCCACCAACAATTCCAAGCTTGACCCCATTCATCAAAACTGAGGAGCCTCAGCCGATTCCCATTAGCCATCCTTCTGCTAGCCCTCCCTGCTCTGTCAAGAGTGACTCGGGAACAGCTGATCCCACATCAAAAATTTCCAATGGACTTTCTGATGAGGTAGAGGCTGGTGCTTTGCCTACCTCAAATGGCAAAATGGAGGAAAACCCTCAGAACACAAGCACCATCTCTAACATGAGCAGCTCCGTGAGCTCACCGGCAGCAGACTCGGGCTCCACCAGTGTTGCCACTTTTACAAATCCATTGATGCCTCTAATGTCAGAGCAATTCAAGGCAAAGTTTCCATTTGGAGGACTATTGGATTCAACGCCAGCATCTGAAACATCAAAATTGCAGCAACTGGTAGAAAACATTGACAAAAAGGCAACCGATCCCAACGAGTGTATCATTTGCCACCGAGTTCTCAGTTGCCAGAGTGCACTGAAAATGCACTACCGCACACATACCGGTGAGAGACCATTTAAATGTAAAATCTGTGGTCGTGCTTTCACTACTAAAGGCAACTTAAAGACTCATTACAGTGTCCACCGTGCCATGCCTCCGCTGAGAGTACAACATTCGTGCCCGATCTGCCAGAAAAAATTCACCAATGCTGTTGTTCTACAGCAACATATCCGAATGCACATGGGAGGGCAGATCCCCAACACCCCAGTGACAGAAAACTATCCTGAGTCTATGGAATCAGATACGGGATCTTTTGATGATAAGAATTTTGATGATATAGACAACTTCTCAGATGAGAACATGGAAGACTGTCCTGACAGCAGCGTGCCAGATACACCTAAGTCTGCAGATGCGTCACAAGACAGCTTGTCTTCTTCCCCTCTGCCCCTGGAAATGTCAAGTATTGCTGCTTTGGAAAATCAGATGAAGATGATCAATGCAGGACTTGCTGAACAACTTCAGGCAAGCTTAAAGTCGGTTGAAAATGGGTCAGTGGAAGGGGATGTTCTGACTAATGATTCATCATCTATTGGTGGCGATATGGAAAGCCAAAGTGCTGGAAGCCCTGCTGTCTCAGAGTCTACCTCTTCCATGCAGGCCTTGTCCCCATCAAACAGCACCAATGATTATCACAAGTCACCAAGTATCGAAGAGAAACCAGTGAGAGCTTTACCAAGCGAGTTTGCCAACGGTTTGTCTCCAACCCCTGCTAACAGTGGTGCTTTGGACTTGACGTCTAGTAACACTGATAAAATGATTAAAGAAGAGTCTCTGAGTATGCTCTTTCCTTTCAGAGATAGAGGTAAATTTAA
Source organism: Colius striatus (assembly GCF_028858725.1). Lineage (NCBI taxonomy): Eukaryota > Metazoa > Chordata > Aves > Coliiformes > Coliidae > Colius > Colius striatus. The sequence continues at coordinate 7,622,911 of NC_084772.1, forward strand.
AAACACTGCATGTGACATTTGTGGCAAAACTTTTGCTTGTCAGAGTGCCTTGGACATTCATTACAGAAGTCATACCAAAGAGAGACCATTTATTTGCACAGTTTGCAATCGTGGCTTTTCCACAAAGGGTAATTTGAAGCAGCATATGTTGACACATCAAATGCGAGATCTACCATCACAACTTTTTGAGCCCAATTCCAGTATCGGCCCTAATCAGAACTCTTCAGTTATGCCCACTAATTCACTGTCATCGCTCATAAAGACTGAAGTTAATGGATTTGTGCACAGCTCTCCTCAGGATAGCAAAGAAGCACCCTCTGGTCTAGTTGCTTCAGGGCCACTGTCCTCCTCTGCCACATCCCCTGTCCTGCTCCCCGCTCTCCCCAGAAGAACCCCCAAACAGCACTACTGCAACACGTGTGGGAAAACATTTTCTTCCTCCAGTGCTCTGCAGATCCACGAAAGGACACACACTGGTGAGAAACCTTTTGCCTGCACTATATGTGGAAGAGCGTTCACAACAAAAGGCAATCTGAAGGTACTTTTTCCTCTTGCTGTTTTTAGGTTTCATTTTCTCTTTGCTGGGTTTTAAATTTTTTTTAACTGGGTTTTAAATTTTTTTTAACATATGTTAATGTTGTAAGCGGTGGTACCTTTGGGTATCTGTGTTGTGACAAAGGGTTGTTTAGTCACCTCTTGCAGGCCTAGATAGCCTCTTGTTGAGTGCTCATGTTGGCAGCCTGTTCGAAGCATGAGCTGTTTTTGATGCTTAATTAAAATTCACCCACCAGGAAAGACTGTCTATGTAGAGAAATGGAACAGCCAAATGATGGTAAGGAGTATTAATTAACAGAAAAATGCGCTTTTGTAACTCACCTCTGTAAGAAGTGAAATGCCCTTGAATGTGTTGATTTTCATAACTATCATGTTAAGATGATGAGTGTTTAAAAAAACTATTAACGTAATTCTGTAACTAATGGGCATTACTTTAATTGATTATATAACTAACATTTCCTACTCATATGTGTTTGAAAAAGCAAATATACTTAAGTTTTAGAACACCAGTTGAGCACTTTACTGTGTACATTTTTCTGTTGACAGAGTATTTCTCTAGAGGTTGCTGCTAGTAATGTGAGATGAATAATTACTTTCAGGCCATTCTGTCTATACACGAGGCTCTCCGATGAGCAATCAGTAAAGGATACTTTCTGCCTGTCTGAAAAGGACATTTATAGGGTAAAGGGTGTCAAATACAATACTTACCATTGCAATGAAAGTGGACATAGCAATTCTAGCCCTGAAAGCAGCTATCTGCAATTGACAGAATAACGTGAAGTCATTATAAACTAAATACATGTAATAAAAAAAAAAAAGAGTAACAAGGAATGCATTGTTCAGCAGGAAAACAGAGTGTTCTGGGTAATGGTGATGGGCTAATCCAGAAGACGTTTATTTATTATTCCAGCAGGGAAATGGAGCCCTGCACCCGCTACCTTCAGTGTCATTCGTTATGTAACAAGGCTAGACACTTTCATGGACTGCTGCCTGCCTTCTCTGTGATCAAAATAAGTTTGAAATTCTGGTTAACGCCTATTCTTTCTTTCTTTGTTTTTTCCTTCCTTTCTTTTGAGGTTCACATGGGCACTCACATGTGGAACAGTACTCCTGCACGACGAGGCAGACGACTTTCTGTAGATGGCCCCATGACGTTTCTAGGAGGCAATCCTGTAAAGTTCCCAGAAATGTTTCAGAAGGATTTGGCTGCACGGTCAGGGAATGGAGACCCCTCCAGCTTCTGGAACCAGTACGCAGCGGCGCTCTCCAATGGCTTGGCCATGAAGACCAACGAGATCTCTGTCATCCAGAACGGTGGCATCCCTCCGGCACCAGGAGGCCTGGGCAACGGTGGAAGCTCTCCCATCAGCGGCTTGACGGGAAGCTTGGAGAAACTCCAGAATTCAGAACCCAACGCACCTCTAGCTGGTCTGGAGAAAATGGCAAGCAATGAAAATGGGACAAACTTCCGTTTCACGCGTTTCGTGGAAGACAACAAAGAAATCGTAACAAATTAGAGAAAAACTCCATAAATAACATTCCTGCAAATAGTGCAACCTAGGGTTGCTTTTTTCAAGCTGCAGGCTACAACATTACAAAGACTTTCTTTTGTACCATGTTCTACTTCTAGAGTTCTAAGAGAGCTTATTTATTAGTGATATAACCTTGCTTTGCAAACAAATGCAAGCATTAACTTTGGTCTCCTGTATTTTGAACTAAATACTAATCGACTAGAGTGCTGTAAACTTGCTGTAACATTTATGGCAGTTGCAAGTCTGTTCTGCTAGGTGATCTTATTCTGGCATTAACTTATTTTCTATATCCAGTTTAACATGAACTCTGGTATTGATGCGATGCCTCAGTGATGCATTAGATCTCTAATAAAAATCTGTATATAAATGTACACTTTGAACCTGCTGGAAGTTTTATCAGCAAACACATTGTTTAATTTTTCCAAACAGAATTAAGAAAAGGACTGAGAGGATATAGACTGAACAATGTGGGTCCTTTACACAGCTCAGTTTTTGATTTTTATTATAAAATTAAAACTGCTTTAATTTTTGTAGGTTTAACATTTTCCGTTTTGAACTGTTATTTGTATTGTGCTTTTTACTTGAGTCGTCTTAAATGTTAATACATTTCTGTACAGTAATAAGCACGCGGATTATTAGAGAAGATACTGACGTGTTGTTTTGGTAGTTGAAACTGAGACGTAACATTTTGCCTTGTAGGTATATTCATTATAGAAAATGTGCTGGACTTTCATAATGCTGCTAAGTATGGCATCTTGAACAACTTCCGTGGACAACTGTAGATGCTCCTGTATATACAACATCACTTTCATTAAAATGTACATATGTTCCTTACAAGACCAAGCCCTACTCCTTGACCAAGGCAACAAGTATAGTGTTTGTTTATTTTGTATTAGGTATTGGGGAGGGCAGGGGGAACCTTGGACTGTTACATGCACTTTCTCAGAAAGTTGAAAGGAAAAGAGGTCCAGTTTCTTTAACATTTAATATTTACTAACAGCAGAGATACTGTAATTTTACTCGAGTAATCAAATACATTTTTGCAACAGATAAAATTCGCTGTCTCTGTGTTTTTGAAGTGTACCTGTATTTAGTAATCACTTTGTATTGTTTAGCCTTTCCTTTGGTTGACATGAACTGTCCAGGTTGTATGTGTGTGTTTATATTTGTAAGTATGGGTATACATATATGTATTGCATATTAATTGCTAGTATATTTTTCATACCCCCTAATAGTGGGAAATTTCTCCTTAACTATTGAACTCCTCCTCATCAAATTGTAGATATTTTGGCATTTTTAATTTCTTTATTAAAAAAAAAAATGCTGCTAGCAAAAACCTTATTGAGCCTAGGTAAGTTTCCTTTGAAGGAAATAATTTGTCATGTTTAAGGCTTGATTTGGTTCAAATGCTTTATATTTGATATTAATTTTATTCTATGAGATTGTATGTTTGTGGCATGCTTACGCTGCTATATCTGTGTTAAGATGTCCACTTGCAAGCCTCCATATATTATATGGGGATTATAACATGATTGTAAAAAAAAAAAAAAAATTGCTTTGGCCTTGCACATGATTTGGCTTCCCTTATGCACCTGCAATGATCATTAACCTCATTGGGAGTTTGGGAAAACAGAATTCAGCCCAATATTTTCACCCAGTAGAGTTTTATCTCCTCAACAATATTAATTATTAAAAACAAATCAGTTTGCTGCCTTCAAATGATGCCTTCGAAAAAAACCCAACAGGCATAATCAATTTTATGTTCATGTGAATATATATGTCTATTTTTACAACTAAAAAATTCAGGTATTTTGTGTTACAGGATTTTCTTCAATGTCAGCGTGGGGAGAATTGTCTTTCTAACAAGAAGTAATCACTTTGCTCTTCCCTCTTGAGTTGTAAATTTGGCATCATAGAGGATTTAACAGTGAAAAGCTGGGATGAGAAATACTTTTCTTGAGGACTTTTACCCTTCATATGATTATGAATCCTTAGTAAAGTATTAACGCTGTAGTCTGAATACCTCTTGGACTTCATGTCTTCAGAACTTTTTCCTGTTCGAATGTGATGATTCATCTGGTACATGATATGCATTTTTGTTAACATGTAAGTTGTACACTAGAGCCAGCTGGCTTGTCAATGTGAATATTTAAGAATTTCAAGTCACCTTTTGGTCTCAGAAAAAGGTAAATTAAACGGATTTTGATGATTTTATCAATGAAATACTAACTAATTCTCCTTTTAAACTGAGTTTAGAATTGTGCAATAGAAAAACAAGTAAGGGTTAGCAGACCTCAGTGCTCTGGGAGCGTTTCCCTTACGCGGCTTGAGTTTCATTAACGGCTTTAACTCCAGTCTCCGGAACATCGTAGAGCGAAGTCTCTGGGTGCCGAGGACCTTTCAGCCCCGCCGGGAAACGGGCAGCGTCCCGGCACGGCTCAGCCGGGGAAGCGGCGCCCGAGCAGTCGGGCCGCGCACTCGCGAGCCTCCCCCGGCACCCGGATACGTATACACTGGGTATACGTATACACTCAGCGTTTTGCAAAGAAAAGGTATTGTTGTGCCTGTGTCTGCCCCGCGGGCGCGGCCGCCCGCCCGCTCCGCGCGCTGCGGATGGGGTGGGAGCGGCGCGCGTGGGGGCAGCTCGCGCACCCTGGCGACCGTTACGCGCGAGCACGGGGGGCGGCTGGGGTCACTTCGCCCCGCTGGCCCGAGCGGCTGCGGGCCCGCGGCCCAAGCCAGGTGTCCCATACGACGGGAGACAGACCCTTTTCTTCCCCAGCCTTTCAGAAGCGGTTCCCTGAGATGGCCAGAAGCCTATGCCAGAGTCGGGGGCTGTGATGGGCGAGGTGCTTCGAGACACCCTTTCCCTGTCCGCCCGCCCGCCCGCCTGATTGCAACGATTGAGCCCACCTGGGCTGGGAGGCGGTTCCCCTAACAAGCCAGTTGCGCTGCCCGGCCCTGCCTAGGTCTTGCTGCTGGTCCACTGTGTGCTTCTGTTGTTTGCGAAGGTGGGTGCTGGGGGAGGACTCAGCTGTTCTCGTGTCCCGCGCCTCCCGCCGTGCCGGGCTTGGTGCGGGGTGCCTGGGCAGCTGTCCACGCGCTGCAGAGGGGCCGTTCGCTCCCGTTTTCGTGACAGCTCCGAGCGGAGCTGTGGTACGGCCCTCTGTGGGACGCTGGAACGTCCCCGGGGGGCTGAGGTGCTGTCCCGCGGGGTGCCGGGTCAGGGTCGGCTCGGGGCTCCCTGCCCCGCCAGGCGGAGCGCCCGGCTGGTCGCCTGCTAGCTGCCAGGGAAAGGAGGCGGCGGGCGGGGGGAGGAATAATTTACTTTGGAAAATGCGGAATGTTAAATTTCCCGTTACTCGACACCAGACCGTGGGGACCGGGGGAAGTTACCTCTCCCCAGAGCCGTCCTCTGGCAAGCGCACAAAGGTGCCCGCGTCGCCTCGCAGCTGGGCGCCGCGCTACCTCGCTGCAATTACCCAGCGCAGGATTTCCTATTCACAGACATTGAATTAATCCTTATTCAAGAATAGATTTTTTTTTTCTTTACAGTTTTGTTTGTGTGGCCGCATTTTTCTCATTAGAAACAAAGTTTTATTCCTTGTATTTTTTTTTTCCCTCCTCGCCCATCACAATTTTATCATCCGTTAAAATAAAGCACAGTGGGGTGGGTTGTGGGTTTTTTTTCTTCTTGCAAGCACCAACGATCGTTCAGCACATTCATTTAATCAGCCCGAGTAATTTTCTTCACCCAGAATGATACGTGATTTATTTAAAAATGGGGCCAAAAGCGTGTGAAACTCGTGGGTCGGGCGGACTGCGGCGCTGCCTATCCCGTCGGGCACTTTTGGTAGCAGACAGCTCATGAACTAGGAGGTTTTCTCGAATACTGTAGGGAGCTGGTGAAGTAAGGTGGCGACGGCAGACGGGAGCAGGGGGTGCGGCGGACCGGGGAGGAGGGTGTGCAGCCGCCTGCCGGAACCCGGCGCGGCGAGTGGCCACCACATCTTCGTGGGGCGAACTGAGGAGGTGTAGTGGGGCAAATGGAATGGAAAACTGAAAGTGTGTGGAGGGCCAATCAAAAGCACCCACTATATAAGTAGAGTAGAGCGAAAGGAGTCGGGGCAGCGTATCGAATAGACAGGAATGCGGTTTCTCTGTCGGTGAGACAGGCATGAGAAGGGAAAGGAAGCAACAAATTACCTGTCAGATTTCATGTGCTGCTGCCAACCAAATTGCAAGCCCTTTTCTCACGGAAAAGTCAAATAAATGTCGGTGTTTCTTCCTAGATTGGACTCTGTTTTGCAATTGATGGATGGGTTGCAGCCCTCCCTGCTGCAGTGGTCAACAAATCTCTCAAATCCTACTTTAGAAAGAATATTTGCTGACCATCAAAATACAACAGTGTCTGCTTGGTTTGATCCCTTCTTTGAGGCATACTTCATGCTTTTGGAAGCCCTGAATTTACAAGCTACCTGATTGCGTCTTTGTATGAGGCCAGTTTTACTTGGCAGGAGGTGTATGACTTTGTAGAGTGACAGTTCTCTTTTGCTGTCTCTCTGCCAGTGTTCCGTACTTCTCCAGTTTTATCTCTGAGTTTGTTTGTTTGGGTTTTTTAAATCAAAATAATATTTTTCTACTTGTTTTTTTTTTCTCTCATGAATATGAGTTGACACAAGCTAAAATAACATTTTGCAAATTAGTGAGTACAGTTATTTATACAAGCTTGAAGAATATGTCTCTTAGCTGCTGAGTGGAAATAAAAGGACTTGAAAATTTCACATACAATACAGTCTCTTATGTAAATACCTACCTCTACACAAAAAGTTAAGGACTAGAGACTTGGAAATAGAGAACAGGAATAATTGGAAAATATGCAACTTCATCTGAGAACAGGGTTACTAACAGCTGTTTATGTTCGGTTTCCTGACTTAATATTTCTGGATTTTTTTACATCCAGGTTATAGTTAATGTCAGAATGGCTGTCCTGAGCCAGTCCCTCTTGTCACTACCAGCGGTGGCCTAGCAACTGCCTGGAAGATGGCAAGTGCATGGTGATTCCTCCTTGGGAAGATCTTCTTGTTTCAGGGACATGGGGTACTGAGAGGCTCTCAACCACCTGTGAGAGCTGGAATATTTTACAGGTGAGTGTCGGCATGGCAGTGATTAAAATTAAGTTTCTGGGTCAAATTGTATTGTAGTTTTGTCCTACCAGGAGTCTCTTTCTTTGTTCTCCATTTTACCTTTCTGTTTTTCTTTAGACACATGTTTTATTAATCCACAGTCTAAATGTCTTAAAAGGCAAAATCTCTCAATGATATGGAAAGAGCAGTAGTAGAGTGAAAACTGGAAAGGAAAATGTTCTGTAGTGCTCAAGTCCATCTAGCACTGAGGGAGCTGGTGAATGACATCCACTCGGGGTTGAAGAAATTCTCTGCAATGCTCTGTGTGCTAGGTGGGGCCAGCATCTTGTATGCAGCTGACTTGTGTCTACCTGTGAGAATACCACCTGGAGAGTTACAGAGTAAGGAAGTGGTGTTTTTTTTGGTTTTTTTTAATAGCAGTTACCAATTAACCCAAATTACAGGCACTTTTTAACTTTCAGAAGTTACCGTCACTTTGGAAAGTAGTTTAAATTCAGGTTAAGCTGGGACAAAAAACATGTCCGTGCCCATATTAGACTTTGTCACCGGTGCTAATAAGGAAGATTCTCACTGGAATGATCAGCCCTGAAACTCCTGGTGTCATTTCATTTCAAAAGAAACAAGTCTCTCCACGTTAGCAGACATTCACATGATCTGTACAGACAGCTCTCTTGACCAGGGTAGTACCGAAATGCAAAGGTCTATTTTCATTATTTAAAGGTCTTAAAAATGCAGCATCACAATGTCAGGTGAGTGTAGCAGAAACCCTGCAGCATCTGGCATCAGGTGGCACAACAAAATCAGTACTTAGAATTGAATATGGAAAGCAAAAATGGTCCAGAACACTATCATAGATTTAATCCTACTGGTCACTACTTTTTTTCATTTTCCCATCTTTTCCATGAAAAAATATTTCAAAACACAGCCAATGAGAGTAACCAGGTGAATAACATTAAGATTTTTTTCAAGGCAGTGCCTGTTTTGATAATAAGTATCTTTTAGCAGAGAAAAATTCTAAACTGCTTTCCTTTCATCAGGATTTCAAAATGTCAGTTAATACATAACAAAGCTAACATTTATTTCGTATGTACAGTATCAAAGTGGACAATCGTGTTCAATACTAAGTGTGCATTCATATAAAATGTAAACTCCTATCTTTCTGTTTGTTTGTGTTGTTTAGAAGATCCAGAGATTAGTAAATTATAGAAAGACATAACAGATTTCAAAGGTTTATGTGTCTGTTTACTTGTCTAGGCTGAATACCAAGACTTCTTGGCAACTTATGTCAGAGCTGCTGATGAGAATGAGGCCCTTTGTGACAGATTGCTAGTGATCTCAGTTGTGGGGATCCTTTGATACCAGCATAGACTTCTGGTGCTGGTACATGTAAAGTAGTTTAACCCCCTGCTTCAGTCAGCTCAACGGTTTTTTTTGTCTTCTAGCACTGATGAATGTCCAAGTGATGCACAGACAATTTCTGTAACAGTGTATGTGGCAGTTTAAGGTGTTACAGTCTTTCCCATTCAGTCCAAGTGTTTCTGTGCTCTGAGATTTCTTCCCCCCTCCATATTTGAATTAGTGGAATAGATCACTTAAGCAGTCTTTATCACTACAAAGACAGGGTGATCTGTTATTTGGTGAATCAAACCTTAAGATAAGGAAGTGTCCAAAAGGTTGGGTTCGCAAAGCTTAAGGAGATGATCTTACAAGAGGAGGTTGAGCCTAGGTATTGGAAAAGGCAGAAAAGAATTAATAAAGCTCCAGCTTGTTTGAGACAGAATTTCATAAGAACCATTCAAACCAAGCCTCCTAAAGGGCCAACTTTCTGCAACATGGATTTAGCTTTAAGTGTCACCGAAGGCATTTTTAAGATAGTATGTCTAACTTTGCACTGAAATGGAGGGAGAGTACTCCATAGTTGGTCCAGTTGTGACAGAGCATAGCAGTAACAGAAGTAGTAGAAGTAACACCAATGCTGTTACTTCAGCAGAGTCCTTACTAACGTTAGATAGTTACCTAGAGTAACTTTTCTTGCTTGAGCTATACAAATAGCTAGACTGGGCTCCTGTGTTCTCTCCTGGATTTGAAGAAGTTATTAAACCAATTCTTTCTTTCCAAAGCTGTATGCATTCATGCTGGCATCCTCAATAAAGCTGAGACACACAAAAAAGCAAACAAACCAGTCACAATAGCATTCAATGCACTTAAACTTGGAGGAAATGAAAATCAATATTTCTCAAATGGAGGGAAAAGGTAAAATGGACTGAGGAAAAATATCTGGCTTTCTTAAAACCCATTAGTGAAAATGAAAAGCTGACAGCAGTAAGGAAATTTAATTCCTGCATCAGTGCTGTTTGAACAGAAGATTTTGTTGTTGTTGTTGTTTTCACCCTCTATGTACTGATGCATGCACTAGCTTGATGCACACGTAGTCCTTTATTGTTAGTGCAGTTGGATGGAATTTATTACCTTTTAATTTTGTGTGGTTTGGAACTTTAGAGGCTTATGTGAAAGTTTCACTTGTGGTTAAAGTATGAAGGGCTAATATTTTGCATTTCAGCATTTACCAGAACACCTGGAAGTACATTGCTGGTACCTCAGTACAACATTTACTGCTTACCAGATGAAGTTTATGCCATGTTATACATGCTCCTATTTTTAGTGTATTTGTGAGAGCAAATCATCCATTTTTGAAGAAAGTTTCAAGAGATACTGTATTTTTTTTTCTGAACTCTTGGATGTAGTCACAATCTTTTAAAGTCTTCCATGTAGACAGAATGTCCCTTTTTTAGGCGCAGTACAAGGAAATAAAATTGCATTTGCTGCCTTACAGAAAAGTGCCTATAGTTTGTTTCCACCTTCAGTAATATTTATGACAGATAACTTTCAGCTTGGACTACAGAGTTCTCTTGTTACGTTCGCCATATATAAGAATAATGGTAAAACAACGTATATGAAAAAATAAAGGTCATATTTAATCAGAATAAAAATGCTGGGTATTATGTGCATTATGACAGTTTAGGGTCAGACTTGTTGCCTTAGTGAATTCCTGGGGTTTTTTTGAGGGTAGTCTGTGAGGTAGGATGTCAAAGGGCTGATGCCAGTGTGGTGTAGTGGAGCATGCATTGAAATAAAGTGTGCAAACTGAAGTCTTCTGAAGTTGCTGGGTTTTGTGCAAGTCTCTGTGATATTTCCTGATGCTTTTTGTTTTCTCCCAGAGAATATATCTCTCCATGTACTATATAAAATTTTGAACAACAAGCACAGTGGTGCAGCCATGTGTTGAAGTGCTGCTGTATGTCCTTTGTCAGCTCTACTCTTTTGCACTGGGAGTGATAATAAAGCCAGCAAATATTTTTGGATTCTCTGAGAGATTTTCTCAGTTTCACCATTTTTCTTTTTATAACCCTGTATATCTCAGTGACAACTTTTACTTTTGGAAGTGTAACTCTGCGTTTTTAAACACTGGCCACATGTGACACAAGTCAGCAAGTTATACTTACGTTTAGATGTTCTTTCCATGACTGCCTCGCAGAAAAACAGAACAGAGTGAGCTTCATTTTATCAGGAGTCTGAAGCAACTGTCAACTAAAGCCTGAAATCCTGACTTTATCTACTACTCATCTTGAAGGGCCTTCTTTTTGTCTGAAAATTAGATATTGACAACAGTAACAATAAGAACAGGAGAAATGAAGAATGTGGGCAGCAATTTCCACCTGTTATTCCCCTCTCTCCCGCAACTTGGCCTAAATTTCAAGCTTGTTCAGTGCTTTATTTTGGTATTTCAACTTACATAAAACCATCTCAAAGAGTCATGGTTTTTAGAAAGCGCAACTCTGTCTGCAAATGAGGTTTTTAAAACCTCTTGACACAAAGTCACTTAAAATCGTGGCCAGAATCCCATGTCAGTGGACAGTTACAAGCTGATGTCCTAGAAAAGACACTGGGAGCATCCTAAGACCTGCCCTGTCTGGCCAGCAGTTTCCCTCCCTCAAAAAGAGTGTTTTATAAAAAAAATATTCTTATCAAAGGAAGGCAATTAGTTTTTTGTTTGTTTAGTCTTTATATGTACAGTGGGGGACAGTGTGCTGATAGAGCCAGGCACCTGTAGCCAAACATGGGGTGTGGCTATGGGGAGATGTATGCACTATGCTCCCAGCCCCTTGTAGAGGGCCAAATACAGGCTGTTACATTTCTGAGTAAGTTTTGGAGGGAGATTTGACTGTAAGCAGATGAAATTACTGTATAGTTAGTTGCTGTAGAAGGCTCTGAAGTAGCAGGCACTCCTGTAGTGATGTATCTCTCTTCTGAATTAGTAGTTATCTCTTGTATTCCACCTCCTTCTTTTCTCTTTCTGTCTCTTTTGGGGGTTAAGGCTCTGTGTAATGTTGATGGTTACTGGAAAAGGTTCTAACAGCAGCACAGCTGTTCAAAGACAAGACTTTAGAAAACAGTAAAAATAAATTTAAGATTAAATATCAATAACTATCAGACGTAGCATGTTTTCTCCCTCTCCTGTTAAGTAGTAAAATCAAAGCATAATTTAGAAAGGATCCCTTCTGGAATTGGAGAAATTAGTCCACTTGGCATGCCGAAGGGAAATCAAGATGTTCATTTACAGGGTGGCATTTCCTCAGTTTCTGCAGGACCAGCCCCCAGCTGGGGTTAGAAGCTCGGATGCTCTAGGAAGTGAGATTTTTTTTTTTTTTTCAGTTTGGATGTAAAACTAAGCTTTTGATCTCTGGTGGTGACTGGACATGCTGAGTCTTTCCGGTGCTATAACTATGTAAAATGATGGGATAGACACACGTCTATTAGGACAGATCTCCAATATGGAAATCTTAAGAATGGTTGAAGTGTAGTAAAATGGCTCAATATACCCTGTCAATGTTCATAGTGTAGGAAATGATGTGCAGAGAAGTTTTTGGCTACAGCAGTGGCAACTATGGAAATTTCTTCAATGAGTTTATCCTAAATCAAGCATTGATCTCGTGTTCATTTTCTTTGGCAAATTAAGAGGTCTCAGGTTATGCTCTATATTCTTTTCCCAGAGCCTAGCTTGGACTCTGTTTAATGCTATGTCTGTTCTCTTTTTGATGGAAATAGTTAATCTAAGCACTCTGCTCGAGTCTTAACTGTTTAATTCTCTCCATCAATTGGCTTGTGATATATGATTTTAGTTCTTAAAAAATATGTGTGGATATAGCACTGTCCTTTTAAATGGCATTCTGGTATAGAAAGATTTTACTATCTTCTCCTGATTTACTCTACAAAAGGAAGTTGTCAGGGATGGGCAGTTTTGGCAGATTTGGGCTTTTGTTTCTGAGGAGGGGGAGGGAGTATAGTGGCCCTCATAGCTGCTGAGCCTTTTGTTAGTTTCATTTAGTTGCTATTCAGTGTCTTCTTCCTTCTATTCTTTATTGTTTATAGGTACTTATGGTTGATTTTTACTGAAATGGATACTAAGAAGATAACTTTTCACAATATTTAATACATCAAGGGCTGTGGGTGGAGAGAGGTGGCGATGGGTTATACCATACAGCATAGTTTCTGAGAAACCTACATTAACATTTGAGAGAACCAAATAATTTAGACCTCCTTCATGAGTGCTTCCTTCTCATTCCTTCATCTCATTCTGTTCAATGTTCATTTTTAATGCCACTATTGCTTGCCTGTGTTTAAATTATTTTTAAGTACAAGATTTTTTTTCTGTGTTCACTTGAAGACCAATAACCCAAGTTTAAATTACATGAAAGAGAATTCCAAATAATATTCCAGAGGATTTTTTTTTTCAGTACAAGGAGTGTTGATTCCAGAAGTATTTATGTAACACTACTGAAAATCTGGACAAGTAGTTGCAAGACTTGAAATACAGAGTTAAGCTATTTAATAATGACCAAATGCTGCTATCCAGTTCAGTCTTCACTTAAAATCAGAAATGTTACATCCTTCTGGTTCAGATATAAACCTGCAGTGACTTACCAGGGTGATGTGGCTTTTTCCTTTGCCCATATGGAGCACAGTATTGATCAGACTGTGAAATAATACAGCAGCTGAAGCTCAGGTAGCAAATATGCATTGAATTGATCTCCCTTTACTAAGCCTCCTATATCCTAGTGTTATTTATGGCAGAGGGACTGAGTCTGGAAAATAACTTTGATAAATACCACCTTGTAGCACCTGTTTAAATGATAAGAAAGAAAGCACTCCCTAGTTTGTTAACTTTAAGTATTGGGAATAGCAGTGATGTGCACATAATAATATTATGATTCATACAAACCACTTTTCAACCAACTCAATATATTTCATTACCTCCTTTCCAGCAGAAGTATTGATTTTTGTTTTGTGGTTTTATAACACAATTTCAAGGCTGTTGTAGTTTAATGAGCCATGTTCTTACGATGTTTAAAAAGATTTGAAGCATTTGTTGAAAGAAATATTATGGATTGCCTATCTCTTGTCACCTCTTCTTTCTCTCACTTATATAAGCCTAGGATAAGAATGAATAGGGCAGCCAGCTATGTGGCTTTTTGTGTTTAAGATCAAAGTGCTACTGGAGAACAATAGCAGGCCACACTTCTGTGTTCGTGACCACACACAGCAGCACCTGCAGAGCAGTAAAATGTCATTGTTGCTTCTGCAGTTTGAGCACAGAGGAAGCACCACTGAGGTGGCAGATGATTCTAATAATACTTGATGTGAATTGATGGGGAAGGAGGACCATAACACAGAGGGCTTTTTATTATAAGCCTTGACTTCCCAAGCTGTGAACAACAGAATACTGCACCTGTGGACTTTCTTCAAATCAACCATTATGGAAAGTGACAGATTTTATTAACTTAAGGAAGAACTTTTCAACATGGGAAATCTGTAGTTTATTTTGGAGACTTGAAGAAAAAAAGCAGAAGGATATATTACATATTTCCCACTGCTCATACTTTTCTAGTGTGCTTTACCTTTTGAATGTGCTGTAATAGAATCACAGGGGCATTGTAAAAAGACTTTTATCTTAAAAAAAAAAAGGTGGGAGAGGGAAGATGAAACAATGTCTTTGGGATTTTTTTTCTTCACTTTTACCCATTGCTTCATGGTTTATATTAGATGGAATTGGCAAGAAAATAAATTGCTTGAAGAGATACATTGTGATAGCTGAGGCTTGGAGGGGAATGGGAAATGACAGAAAACTCCTCAAATTTGGCTTATCTTCATTTTAATATAAATTCATTTCATTAAAAGGATGTAATGAAATATATTGAGTTGGTTGTATGAATCATAATATTATGTGCATGTAATTTCTACTCCCAATACTTAAGCACTCCCTAGTTTAACTTTTCTTTCCCATCACTTAAACAGATGCTGTAAGATGGTATTTATCAAAATGATTTAATATATATAACTTATATATGATTTTATACTTATAAAGTATCAAATAAGTATTAGTATAAGTTATTTATACTGAGCACTGCCTTTGGGAAGTCAGCTCCTACCTTGTGTGTCCATCTTTGGGGAAAGTTAGGGGATGGCAGGGGCTGGACATGGGGGCTGAAATACTGGAGTGTTGTCTAAGGCATATGCAGGTAAATGGATCTGGCTTCCATTTGGACAATGCAGAGTTTACTTTCAGCTTCAAACAGGTCAGTTTATCAGTTTTACATACAACAGTAAAGTATCACTACTTGAAGATGTCTCCAATATTTCTGTTCTGGGACTGTCATTTTTTTACAATGAGATTGAATACTGTCAATATTTTTTTGTTGTTGTTCAGGTAGATTAAACTGGAGTTTTCCTGTTATTTTTGGTTAACTTAATGTGTGGCCATTTTCATACTTTGTTATTGCTAGACACAAGCCTCTGGTACCCATATGAATCCCAACACACGCAAATCTTTGTTTAGGTGAAATTAATACTCCATGATGTAATTCAGATTGCCTTAACATAACATACATAAAAAAGGAAGTCAATATGAGCATTCTACTATCTTCATATGTATATAGCTTTTACAGTCAGTTTTGAAGGAATCATAGAAGTTTTAATTCATGTGATATTAATGGCTGATTGCTGACAAATCAAGCATAAAGTTAACTAGATCATTATTATTAGCTAAAAGCATAGTGCTTTCTGGTGATTATATTTGTTCTAAAAATATACTGGATGAACTGAAAATCATTTTTCAGAAAACACTTATGTAAAGTGGTCATGTGGAGTAGTTGGTGGAATATTATGCTTTTCATTTGCACAAACAGATGGTAAGCTTGGCCTTAGATTTAATCAGGAGATGACAGACAGGTAGAACTTTTGTATGTTTCAGATGGAAACTGCTTTTCAGAAAGTCAAACTGTTTCATGTTCAATTGCCTGTACACTCGGTGAGAGAAATATTTATCAAATACTCATAATATTCTTGGTGTTACTTTAACTTACTTTTAAGAGTTAAGTCATACAAGAAAGCTGTGGATTTATTTAATCAACTCCAAAACCTTTGGTTTCATTTATTCTCTTTTCCTCCTTTTCTTTATAGCAATGTATATTCAATCCAGAATACACAGAAATATGTCTATGGATAAACTTATGAGCAAATAACTGCCTTAACAATTCACGATTCATGGATCTCTGACCATATTCTTTTTAGCTAATCTTTTAGATAAGATTTTGATATCAATTGTTTCTCTTTTCCCCTCCCAAAACATAATACCTGGTAACCTAAGCACATACAATCTGTTTCAGAAGAGAGATTCAAGCAAGTGCAGCCACTGGTGTGTTTTAATGTCATTGCAGAGATTATGTTACCTTCCTAGAAACAAAATCTTTTTTTCTCCCCTTCAAATGGAAGTCCCTTGATACCCCTGTCAGAGACCATTTGTTATGCAGAGTTTCGTGAAGCAATCAAAATTAATTCACAGTGATCTTTTCACCCAGAACTTTGAGCTTCAAATAATGGGCTTTCTCAACAGGTGCTCATTGTGGCAGTTTGACTCCAACTTGCCAGACTAAAGATTTTATTCTTTAGCCATATTTAAGAATAAAATCCTGAGCTTGTAATTTACTAATCTTAAGCAGCTGCCCAAGAAGGCACACCTGCTTAAAAGAATGATGCCTTGTGTCTGTGGATGTAAAAACCTAAAGATATTTTCATACTTATCTAATTCTGTAATTAGTAAAACCCCTTCATTTATTAGTCATTAGAAAATATGTCCAACAGCAATGCCATGTAATGTTGTGGTCTTACTGGAAATCTTGTTGTGCTGTTTATTCTTCCAGAGGAGCAAAATTCATCCTGAATTGACTTCCCCTCCAGGTTAGGATTTGTAGTAGGTTTCATTCTGAAATGAAACACAAGTAAAATAAAATAACTGTTTGTAATCCTAACGCACTGATTTTAACTGTTGAGAACTTTTAAAATGTTTGTTCATGTCTTGCACGTGCTGTTTAAATATGAGTTCATATTTATTCATGTGATTTTTTTTTCAAATGGAAAAATCAAAACCATGCTTGTTTTTCACTGCATGACCCTGGTGGGAAGGCAAAAAAAAAAAAGGAAGGATAGCTTGATTTGGTAAAATTACAACCGAATGTAGCATCAGAAATATCTGTGCCCCTTTTGATACCTGTATATCATAATATTTTTATTCCTTTAAGTGTACATATCCAGGTAATTTGTGAAGGATGTTACCAGTAGAAAGGTATCCCTGTGGTGGGGAAAGCCACACTAGTCAAAGACCATTTCCACTACTATAATTGTAGTGGAGATACTGTTGCCAAAATTGTTGGGGTAAAAAGTGGCTAAAGCTATAACCCCATACAAAATACTGCACTAGGTGTACTTATACAAAACTGTATGTTCAACTGGCTTCACCATACTAGTGTTAAGTCAGGATGAGAACTTCTAGAAACATCAGTGTAGTTTAAGAACGTATGAAGTGTCTACAAAAGGGGAAAAAAAGGAAGTGAAAACTACTGCTAAAAATGTATTTCCAGACAGGATTGTTGCCACTTGTGTGGTAAAAAAGGAAATCTTTGATTGAATTTGTTTTGCTTTGTATACTATCTTGAAGATCAGACTTTTGTAAGAGCAGCCAAGAAATTTCTGCCTTTGTAGAGTTATTATTAATAATTGTGTTGATGATACTGGTTGAAACTGGGGCTTTAGATATTGTCCTCCATTTTAGAAAGTTATAAGAAGGCATTAAGCCCCTTCATTGAACGAAGTAGCTGAAACAGTGGGGGCCTCCAACAAACCACATACACTGCTTAAAACAGACACACATGAGGCCACTCAAACTGTTGCACAGAGGCTTTAATAGAGTATTGCTTTAGTACAACTGTTTGAGGGAACAGTGCAGAAAAAAGTATGGGGAAAGAAAAAGCCATAAAAAAGCATCAGCCATGTGAACACCAGTAGCATTTACTTGAGAAAAGTGTCAGAGCTTTTTAAGTTAAATGCTGAGAAAAGAAAGCTTGGAATTAAGAGAAACCATCTCCAGCTGTTTAATTCCTTTTATGTTCAGGGAAATAGGATTTTGTTTGTGTCAAAGAAGAAGCTGACTTTATCATCAGTTTCTCCTAATGAAAAGAGAGTGCCCTATGCATTGGCTTGCTGGTCAAGTCAAAAGAGAGTGAAATTGCTTTTTATTTCAATAGCACCATTTATTTGGAACTCTCAAAATATTCTGTGAATGTATGTATTAGACAACATTAGTTCCCTTAAAGTAGACAGATATTTTACCTCCTTTGCAAAGTAAGGGACTTTACCAGTAAGGGTTGGCTAAGCAGTTCACTCAAATTCATCAGTCGCTTGGTCACAAAGCTAAGAAGCAAAGCTAGGGTCCCGATTCGTTTTTAATTTATATCCAGGTAAATCATATGTAAGCAAGGGAAGGATCATGTCTTAGCGGCTGCAACATCTGGTTTGCTGATACAATTATGAATGTCATCAGACTCCCTCTGAAGCACAATGAAATACAGAAGTCCTGATGTTAGATCCTTTGCTTTCGATATGTTGTCTCACAGTGTAGGTCTCTAGTGCTTCTAGCTGTGGGTGAAATCTGGAATATAGTACTGTTTATGCCATACCACAATATTTCCAAATCTTCATAGAAGACAATGAAAGTAAGAGCCTTGACCTGTGATCTTTAACATTGGTAAGGGACATAAGGAGTACACTATGAGCATCTAGTTGCCGTTTTGTTGCTCAGGTACTTTATTATAGCATTGAAATATGAAAAACAAAGTGTTAATAAAATGACAAAA
Source organism: Colius striatus (assembly GCF_028858725.1). NCBI lineage: Eukaryota > Metazoa > Chordata > Aves > Coliiformes > Coliidae > Colius > Colius striatus. The sequence goes on from NC_084772.1 coordinate 7,641,391, forward strand.
AAGGGATTTCAGCCTTTCCAGATTCTAACAATTTCCACAGATGTGGAAGATAAGAGGTCTTGGGTGATGATAAAGCTTGCCTAGAGTCATCTTACAGTAGTGGACTTACACATCTTCTGAGTCTCTGTCTAGTGTATAATTCAAAGTAATATCCAACATATATGGATAATTGCAGTTTATAAAACTTTTCCATTGTTTAGTACCAGTTGCTGTTAACAGAAGATTTGGTATACATTAAAGCTGTGATTGAAATGTGTCTAGAATATTTATAGTGTAACACACTAGCATATCTCTCTACAAGTCTTATCTGAAAAAAATACTATACTCCACAGTTGAGGTTTAAGAAACTAGTTAACAAGCATCTCACATTTGTTCTATATGGAAGATATAAAATTATATTCTCTATTCAGCAGTTCTAACTTTGCTTTTTCCGAAAATCAAATAAATTGGTACCAAATACTTCTGACTGAAGCAACTGTTTTAGTTTCATGCTATATTGGGAATAAAACTTACTGTGAGTTGAACATGGCTATAAAAAATTGTCTGGAAAATAATCTTTAAAAGACATAATCATGTCAAACAACAAAGGGTACACTGCTATTGCAAATGTGAACCCTGATCTACCTCATCAGGACAAAGCTGTTTGCTACTTTACTGTTAGAATACAACACACTTCAGCCCATTTTCTGGTCTAGCAAAGCTTTTCAGTGGAGAAGGGAATTGTTCAGGTTACCAAACTAAACATCTAAACAATTATGGCTTGTACTTTGGTCTGTGTGAGGGAAAATACTGTGAATCTGTGAAGCACACTAAACAATCATATTGAATTATATAAAATACTTGTACCAATGGAGGATTTGTACTACCATTTATCATCATGTTTTCAGTCATTCTGAGTAAGATTTTCATAGTCTTAATCTGAAAGCACACCTGGTAGATTTTGGAAGCATGAAGTGAGTGAATAAAGTAGAATATTGTATGAATGCTTATAGATAGCATAGCAGCAGAGGAAGCAGCGTATCCACATAGAGAATGGTATTTTGAAACCAAGTTAAACTTTGTATAATCTCTTATCTTCCCATTAAGAAAAAAAATCATATTGCTCAAGACTTAAAAATCAGCTAAAACATAAGCAAACAATGCAATGATTTCTTCCTAAAGCTGCTAGCAGTATGACTTAACAGCTGTTAGATCTATGTATTTGCTCCAGTGGAATATTTAACTTCAGTATAGCTGACTGGTTTATTGTTGTTGATGGTGTGACTGATTACTTTGTTGGTATTCAAAATGGGAATAAGCTATGTGCTTATCTTCTACTCTTACCCATTTTGAGGCATGGGAAATGAAGTTAACTGCTGTCAAGTATTGCTGAGGTATAAGTGAAAAATATAACTCTTTCTACTTACTGAATTAGTCACTTCTTCCTCTTCTCTCTCCTCTTGCCAAAAGTAGTGCTATCTGGCTTTAAAACAAAATGTATTTTCCATCTTCTCTGCCATCTTAGATTCCAACCCTCTCTATTCTTCAAGGCTTCTGACTTTCTCTGTTTTTCATGTTGCAATTGCTCATACCACAGACACTACTGAGGTCAATTTATATAAACAGTATAGGGAATACATGGGTTTGGATAGAGGACACCCATGACATTCAGACCTACAGTAAATTCCTGTCTCTGTACTGGAGTGTAGAGAAGTACTGGGATGGGGGGAAGCAACATAGAACAAGATATCCTCTCCAGGGGAATGGGGCAGGACAGGGAACACCATGAAAAGTGCCCGTCATCCACACATCATGCTGAGATGCAGAAGGCTGACCACCCTGAGGGAGAGCCAAACCAGGGAGGATCCTCCTGCATCCGTCCAGGGAAACCTGTGTGTTTGAGTAAGCCCCCAGCGTTGCCTCTATGATTTGATTTCAACTGTATTATATTACTTTCATGCAACTTGTCTTAATGAACTTTAATATACTTTCTGAACTGTAATGGTCATATGGCTTTTTTCTGAGAAAATAATCTTATTTGTGTACATTAGCCTGTTGTTACACTATCTGAAGATGAGGACATGCCTACTCACCACACTGAGTGAAGTGAGAGGATGTTACCTCTCTGATAGCCCTGGAAGCCTTGTGTTTGCCATGGCCTTGTGCTTCAACAGAGAGAGCCCAGTGAGGCTGCAGCAGATAGCATCTGAAAAGACTTGTGGTACCATACAAAGTACCCAAACACTTCATTCGCAGCATACCTGCTCTCCACTGTGCTCACTATAAGGGTGTGGATGTGAGGATCCCTTCCTTTGCATCCCTCTCCACATAGCCCTAAAGAAACCTTCTCTTTTATATATATATATCTATCTATATATATCTATAAATGTATATGTATACAATAGCATAACTGTCTTAATATGATTTGTCTCATGAAGACTTTCCAATATATCTGTTATGAAATTCAATAGAGCTCTGTTTACATAATCTTGTTTCATTACAAGGTGGGTGGACTTTACTGTCTCCAATGGCCCTTTCTAACCAAACTCTTTCTATAATTTGAAGTGTATGGGTAGAACCAATGTTAAATATATCAAAGACAAATATAAGAATGTTTTGGAAATGAGGTTACAGTCAGGAAAAAGGATTGTTATCTTACAAATTCTTTTTTTTTTCCTTTTGATTTTTGTGTGAAGTACAGCAATACAGTTCAGTAATATGTAAAGTGCCTTATTTAAGTGGGATAGCAGTACAAGGCTATCTGAGAGAGCAGAGGAAGGAGGAAAAGAGCAGTGTCTCTTGTCTGACTACATTACAATAGGACAGTCAATGACATTGTAATTCCTAGGAGTCTTTTTCTCCTAAAGATGCAAAGAAAGGCAATTGTCTAGAAAGAAATCAACAACTTTTCTGTATCTTAACAGAACAGCTTATGTTTGTTTCCTTCCTTCCTTCCATCCTTTCTGTTATGACTATTTAATCTCATCTTTCATTGTAAGATGTGTAAGCCTAGTTGTGACGTATGAAGAGGTGCCAGGCTTTTGCAAAGGCAGATAGGGTGATGGTGAACACTATGCTCTGAGGGACCTAGCAGGACTAAAATGTGAAGAGCACACAAATTATATGGTGCAAATTTTTAAGGTATAAATGTCATATTCTAATCAATGTGGAGGTTATGATTGAACCACAGAAGCTACTTTTATAGTCTTATTGTAGAAACTAATTCATTAGCTCAAGTTGTTGAAGGTCATTTAGTAGAAGTCAGCTATATAATGGCGGCTGTAATTGCTGGAGTTTGTTTGTTCTAGTGTCTACTTTTGTGTTCTAATAATCTTAGGCTTCTGTTTTAGCTGTCTTCCCTTCAGCTGATATAGAGTTGCTTTCCTATCTGTTCAGTTTTCTGAAATACATCAACTACTTTTCTGGTAAAGGGAAGATAATGTAGGCACAGCAGCTGTTGTAATGTATTAACTCCCATTTACCACTGGATGGTGTTTGAGTCAGTCTACAATTCTGGGTTAAGTCTCACTGTTAACACCAAGACAATGAATAGCTTGTTGTGCAACTGAAAGCAATAATCCCAAGGCCATTTTAGTGATCCATGCTGAAACTTTCTGTTTTTCATGTTTATTATAGACTGTTAGAATTTAGAAATGTTTAGAAATAATAAATGCAATAAACATGTTAAAATGTGATCATTCCAGGATGATAAATGGAAGATTTCCCATATGGATATTAATTCAACTTTACCATTATTGCCTAAAGCAACCTTTAATTCCATTCTTATTTTTTAATTAAAATGGGTGGGTTGCTCTGGACTGGATTTGCCTTTTTTTCTTCTACTGAGCAATAGTTTACACTGTTGGTGGCCACTGAAACTTAAGTAGGGCCAGATTTGTTGAGTTGTTGCACAGCAACACAGGCCTAGATTTTGCTACTCTTTCCTGTGTTTGATAGTGTTATATGCTTATTTTAAGATAATGACATTCCAGGATTGGAATATTAAATTATTCAGATACATGCCAATATTTTGCAGCCCAATTCCTTCTCAACATGAGATAGACACAATATATCATTTATTTAAATAAGCTCTTGGAACCTTGTCCTCAGTGTTTTTATAGGAGTGAGCTGTATAATCTTCCAAGGTTCACAAAACATCTTTTACAATTAATTTTAACTGGGTAAAATATATGCCCTAAGTATCAACAGTGTTTCTGCGTCAATATGTTGTTAAATGTATTGTTGAACAAGTCTGATGCTATACTCTATGTCTCTCTCATAACTGCTAGTTGAAAACTCTGAGTGGCAAAGTTAGTCTGCCCATGAAACAGTGTCACACCCTTTAGTACCACCTTATTATTCCTTAAATGCTCTTTTGGTCTCCTTTTCCTTTTTATTATCATTATTTTAAATGTCTTATCTTCTTAGAGACATTACACTCATGAAAAGATTCACATACAGTCTCAGTGCTGAGAATTCACAGCAATGGTAAATTTGCATCTGCAACTAAGCTTATATCCACCAGATCTTGGATGATTTGGGTTTGATAAGGTTGTTTGAGGGAAAGGTGTGGTGAGGCATGGCTTTTTTTGTTGTTTGGGGTTGGTTCTTTTTGTGTGAGTTGTTTTTTTTTTTTGTGAGTTTTTGTTGTTGTTGTGATGTTGATGGTGTTTGTTTTGTTTCACCAGAAAAACTGAAGTTAAGAGTACCATGCTTTTAGCTCTGCTGTTTAGCTGACCAGTATCTTTGGGGCAATGTACAGCTATCAAAAGGAAGGTTCCAGAATAATAGCACCAGGTCAGTTGCTGCCAACCTAAATAACGTCAAGGGCACATACTTGTTTTTCTCTCTTGTCCTACTTCACTGTTGAACAAACTAGGGGAAAAAAAGATCAAGAATTGTGTTTGGCTCAGTATGCGAAGAATACATCTAGATCATGAGGCAGAAATGTTTGTGGTATATCTTCCTTTCTAGCCCAAAGAAAAGTTCTTTCCCCTTTAAAGACAAAAAAGATGGAAATTTACACTCAGTAACCAATGCTAAAGGAGTGAAGTTTGAAAGACTAATTATAAGATCTAATTCTGTACAAGCTTTGCTGAGTATGCTATGACTTGGAATTGCTGTCTCACTATGACTTGATAAAACGGGACAGAGCAGTCAATGATAACAGACTTAGTGGCTCTCCTGGGCTCTGTGTCTCACACAGAAACTGTATCACAAAACAATTATAAAAGTAGTGAAATACAGCACAAAGTCACCTTGGATTCTGAGCTGTTCCAAATGCTTTCAGCTTGCATTATTTTCCAACTGTGTCACTCTCCCTAACTATCTGTGTCACAAAGCGTTACACCAAAGACATCAACTGTAATTTGTTTTCTTAAATATCTGACTTTAAAATCTGTGTCAGGCAATTTGTATCATCTGTCAAACAACTGTCAGAAAGGGCCAAGAGGGAAACACCTGAGAAAAGCATAGTGCTGAAAGATCTGTGCATGGGAGTGCTGTGTCCTGTATGAGCAGTTACTGGAGGAGGTCATCAAAAATCCAGTAATGTTGTCAAAACCTTCTATATTTGTGCAGTTTGGAAATACAATCTTGGATCCGATTCTCTAGCTGCTGGATAGTCTCTGGTGGCCTTGGATAGTTGGCTACTGCTTGCAAGAGTTTTTTATCTGGCCTTAAAATGGCTTATAACACTTCCTGTTACAAGCTGGTGTGTTATCCTGGCATCTTGGCCAAACTCTAATTCTAGTTCATCTGTTAGAAATTCTTCAGGGTTTCTTTTAATTATTCTTTGTAGATTGCTGCTCTGACTTTCTAAATAGACATGTTTAAACTTATTCCTTTTTTAACTGCATGTGGTTCTTTACTATGGCATATAATGCATATAGTAAGATACCCTTTTCCAAGGAGGGCTTTTCTTCACTCTTGAACAGTAACCACATTTCATTCAAGTATTGTGATTCATCGTTGCCAGTATTATATCTCTACATATACATCTGGTTGTATGATACACTCAGTGGTGGCACAGAAGGGTGGAGCCTCTTCAGGATTATGATTTCAGTTTGGAAAGTGTAGGAGTTTAAATCTTTATATAAAATATTTAGAGATGTTAGGGGTTTTTTAGAGATAATATATACTTTTACTGTAATGATTTTCTGGAGTGTGTAATTGTGCCTTGTAGTAAAGTCAGCCCTTATCAGTGCTGTTAGTAGTTGCTGAAATGAATATGGCCATATGCAGTAGTGCAGAAAATCATCCTTAAAGTATTTGTTTTAAAAATGATGGGCTAATGTCATGGCATGAAAAGCTATGGAGGCATTAATTGTCTCTTCTGTTACTTTGCTAAACTAATCCATATAAAAAGAGCAGATTAAATTGACTGACCCTCATATATTTAACGATTGCTGCTATTTGACTAAGAAACATTTCTCAGGAAGCCGCTTGTCACAGGCTATCAATATTCTTTTAATCCCATGTTAGTTATTGGTGCACTTTGTTACTCTCCAAGATGGCCTGCCTCAAGTGGTTCTTCAGCTTCCACAGCAAGAAAATTAGATGCTAAATGGTTGCACAAACCATTTGATTATAGTGTTTAATTCCTGCCCTATGGATTTCCACGATCAGTGATCCTTTCTCTTCTTTAGTAGTTGTTATTATTACCCTTCTAACTGATCTTTCTGATGCCAAAGTTATTTTATTTCTTTTTGTCAAACTGCATTTTGATCTCAACTTTCTGCAGAAACTGTTGGACTTCTGTGTAGTTTGCTTTAATAACTGTTTATGTCAGTATATTAGTAGACACATTATTGTGTGACTGTTGTTGCAGTTAACATTATGATCTTTGCTGTGTGTCTAATAATTCACAGAGGAGGGTGAATAGTTAAGTTTCAGGTTTTTTCAGTTTATATCAGCTAAAAAGTTGGGCTTTGTATAATACATGTATGCCGAGAGCAAGACAATGACTTTGTCAAGGTGGCTATCTTTCATGTAGTGGTTATTGGCTGGTTTAGGCCCGTGTTTAATTTTTCAGCAATCTAAGTACCTATCACATTAATCTAATGACCACTGAAGTCAATAAAAAGATCACAGTAATCTTTGTTTACTTGTTTTGAGTGCAGATTTATTCCATGTTTGTCACGTTAGTAAATATGATTCAGGATTGATCTTGCAAAATGCTGAATATTCTGCTCCAGATTCAGAAAAACAAATGAATGCCTAATAATTTAGAATTCAAAAGAATATTCACATGCTAAAATTTAAGCAGGTGCTTATTTGTTTTACTGAAGCCTGGGTTTAAGTTTGCCATGTTGTTATAGTGGCTTCAGATGGAATGCTTTTAGTCCCTCTAAGTGTCATTTGCTACCTCTTGCTCAAAAAAGAGCTATGTTTTGCTTATTTCATAGAATTTTACTTGTTTAACTTATTTTATTATATGGGGAATAGTTTGTCCTTTTATCAGGCACAGGGGAAAATATATTATATTTTATTATATAGTTTTTTGTAACTTAGGTACAATTAAAATGTAAAGATAATTAAGATAGAGTATGTCAATGAACAACAGTATTTCAAGGTGAAATACCCTACAGAAAGCAGTTTTACATTTTAAAGTCTCTTACAAAACCACACAAATATTATAAGGGACTTTAGTTTCAAGATATGTGTTTAAATCTTGAAAACTTAAAATAGCGGTACAAAGTTAGTTTCAAAATTCTTGACTGAATCTCTCATATCCTAAGTGTTGTATATATAAACCCAAGGAGAAAAAAGGCAATTTTACTCTAAGTTACTGCTAACAAAAAGATTAGATGGGAAGCATAAAGAAACTAAGATTTTTCAGTGTTGCACGTTTAGCCAGACATTCTTAAATTTAATCATGTTCTATCTTTGTAAAATATGTAATTGGTGTTCACATGTCTGATAGGATCTAGTTTAGATAGCTATTTCCTATTTTTAAAGCTTTATTCTTCCTAGATTGACTTTCATTTCTTTGTTTCTGCCACGTTCATTCTTGTTGTGAAGACTTGGTCATTCTTTCTGGACGGAAACAATAGAAATATCAATTTTACTGGAAAACAAACTTTAGATATAGCTACATATCATCTAAAAAGCAAGTAATACATACAGTATATATGCACATGACTCTGGTGCATGAAAATGATTAAAAAGAAGGCCCTCCTGAGACTGCATCTTAAATAAGCATGATCTGGAACATTATGAATCAAGCTTCTCTTTCAACTGTGGACATGACATGGAAATATTTTTATTCCTTTTTTTTATTTAGACTTCAAGATCTCAAGCCTATGATTGACTTATTTAAAAAGGAAAACCAATAGAACCTAACAGCTCTGATTTAATTTAAGATCTGAGGAGCATGAAGGTTCTCAGGCTCAATCCTGCTCTGGGTCAGGTAGACTTTGCTGCAGCTTCCTGCTGCTGTTGGTACAATCAACATCTTGTCCACATAAGCTTGTCATTTTAGAATTATTTTAAAACAATATCTTTAAAATGTTTTATCAAAGAAATAAATCAGAAGGAGTTACTTAACGTAATGATCAACAGTGCTGTATAAGTATGTCATTGCTGAACATTGTAAAATACTGTCTGAACAAAATACTTTGCAGAATGATAGAGGCCCAGACTGTTGAACAAGACTCAATAATAATAGTGAAGTGTCTATATAGTGCTTTGAAAATGAGAATTTTGCCCTCTTTTTCTGAGAGTAAATTAGGTCAGAGTGTTCCCAGAATTTACATTTCAATTAAAAATCCCAATAATAACACATTGTGCTTATAGTGAATGATTCCTTCTTAGGGAAAGATGATATCTCCTGTTACTTTGTTAAAGAAAAGCCCCTTCATTCCAAAAGGCCACACATCAGTGGTAAGAACTCTTCTTCCTTGTTTGTCCTCTTCAGTTAACTTAAGGGTTATATACTGTAATCAGACCTCAGGCTTTTACTGTCTGAGTTAGATATGTTTGAGTTTGTATATTTTGGTCTCTAGAGGTTTTTGGAAATATAAAAGAAAACAAAACTTTCCTTTGTTTTCTTTTAAACTCACCCACACCTGAAAAATTAGACAAATGATCCTCTTTCCTTAAAACGACTTGTTCTTTTTGTGTGGGGAGGAATTCCTCTAAAATACACTATACAGAGCAGCTCATGCTTAAAGTCTCCCTTTTTGCACAAAGGTTTGCAAATTCTTAATTAAAATGCTATTGTCTTTGGACCACCAAAACCTTTTTTCCTATCAACTGCAAAAGAGGAACAATGTCAATCACAAATTGTATTAGTTAGATTTCTCTTCTTGTGCACTTTATTTGCAGAATGGCCACATTCACTACATAGTGTTGTTTCTCATAGTTAAAGTGCAATAAATGTTTTTAATGAATTTTCCAAAGTAATCACCAAGTATAGAAAATCAAATAGTAACTATCCACCAATGTAGCTAGTGTTTGTGAGACTGAACAGTAATTCATATAAATAAGATTTGATCAGGTCTCCTGTTGTCTACTAAAATTATGGTGAATTACAATCAAGAAATTCCAGTGGAATTGTCTGTGTATGTGTGTAAAAACAGTCTTAGAGACTTCAGGCAGACATCTAAGAATTAAGCCAAAATAGACTGTTACTACTTTTTTTTAAGGAATGCTGGGTAATTTTGTAGCCTTGCATTAAGCAAATAAAAAAGTATTAATCATCTATCCTCTCAAACTTGTCTCAGCCTAAAAAGTCTCAAGCTATGTGCCGTTTTTTCTTTTTCCATGTGAAAAATAAAATCAACATTATGGAAGACTCTCTTAACTAACCTGGAAATCGTTATGTCTCTAGAAAACAATGCCTTTTTGTCTACATGTAAGTAGGAGAAGAGTGACTTCACAGTGTGTTTGTTTTCCACATTCCACTCCTTGCACGGTCCTTGTGATATTTGGGTGCTGAGTCTCTGTTGCTCCAAGATCATCTTGACTGGATGTCATTGCTCTATCTAAATGGCAGTAGTGACCAGGAATGGTTTTTGGTGTGATGTAGCATTGGGCTTATACAAAGTGTCAGCTTCATTTACAACATACTTTTTACCCACTTGTCTAAATATGTCTTAAGTTCATAGCATCCTGCTTCCAGTGATTTTTAGGCTTCACTCATGTTCTTCTTATTTTTTTAAAGAAATCTGGATTGTTGAATCATACATGCTTTGCAAATCAACTGAAACATTTGTGGGATGTGCGTTGTCAATATCCATAAATACTTCATAAATCCAAGAAGAAAGACTCATGCCTTTTTGACTATCTCTCTCTGATTACTCTTGGCATTTTTCAGGCACACTTTCCCTAATATTAAAAGTATTACTTCCTCTATTTCTATTTTAATCTCCAGTGGATTTTATCTTTCTCTTATTGTGCAAAACATACCTAATAATAGGATGAGTAAAGTGATAAAAATACACACAGCTTTTATTATATGAGATATACTTGCCCAATACACAGTTTTGAAATTCATGCCTTATTGTTGTTCTATGCCTCTGCAAGGTCAATCTATAATCTTCCTTTCTTTCAGTACTTTTTAGTAAGTTATCGAAATCCCTTTTGTGCTAAGAGCTACCTTGGTGCACAACCTTCTGAAACCAGATAGCAATTCCCTCTTTGCATGAGTGCAAAACTCTTAACAGTTCAGTTATATGCTTCCCCCTTCCTGACAGGAACCATGCTGTCTTACAGTAGGTGTAAAAGCTCAGTGCAGGTGTCTGTGGATATCCCAGTTCCATAAGGCTAAATCCTCCAACTGATGACTGTTTTACTCTGTACTACATACACCTAGATTGGATAATGTTCAGAAATAGATATTCGACTTCAGGTTTTTTGTTTTCCCTCTTCCTATATTTTTTTTATCACTGTGACAGAACCCTGTGCAATCAAACACAAAAATCTCTGTCTCAGTGCACATACATGTACATCAGTTCTTCAAGCCATTGCTATGATAATGGCCCTTAGCACTGTGTCTTCTGTGGTACCTGACAGGAGTTCAAAGAATGTAAAACTTACTGACATTATGAAACACATCATAGGAATTTGTTAAAATGAATGAACGTTCCAGTAGGCAATGCATATGTTAAATAAAATCCTTGAGTTCAGTGGAGGAACACTGTAAACCTTGTGCTTAGAGTATTCACTTGAAATGCTAAACTGTTAGTTCACACAGGTGCACAGTTGTAAAACACAGCAGTTAACAAAAAAGTAACCTGAGTGGGCATGCAAAATGATACAGAATCAGGTCAAGTCCGGTGTGAATTACTCAATATTATCTCACTGGTACTTTTAAGAGGGAGGCTATGTGTGAATAGAACACTAAAGGATAATTTGAATACTATCTGATGCAATTAAAATAAGTTTTCCTGTCCTCCTATTTATACACTTAACTTGGGTAACTTTCCACATATGTTCACTGTACAACTTGCTGAACATACCCATGTGTCAACTTTGGATTGAATAATTTCATAAAGATTCCAATTTCTGAAGTCTTGCTGCTTTGTTTTGCCTACATGAGATTAATAGATCTCTTGCACTACAAATATTAGGAACAAGGTCTCTATGGACCAGCATTTTTTACTAGCGTGCTAGATTTTGGTTTAGCACATTTTCTTCTGGCTTACTAATATTATCCTAGCATAGAGCTAGACCTTCAAGCTAGCGAGTGCTGGTAAGCACTTCAGTGCTTCAGAGAGAAATGCCATGCGTTTTCAGTTGAGTAATAATTTTAAATGCAGAAGTAATTTTTCATTTGTCAAGGAATGACAAAATGCCTGGCTTTGTAAGCAAATAAACATAAATGAAATGTGAACATTTGAGTTGTATAGTCACACAGGTAATATGCTTCATATTCTTTGCAGATATCTCTGTTACTGGTCGTATTTATGATGGTGCTCATACTGATATCAAGAAAAAGTTTGAACAGTCTTGCATCACCCACTTTGTGTCATTTAGTATGGATTATTTGTAGTTCTACATTCTCAAAGATAAGTCTCTTTATCAAAAAGATCCGTATGCTGCTTGCATTGCCACCATAGAGGGGGAAGAAGGAAAAAAAAAAAAATAAGTAGACAGAGGCAGTTGTTTGAATGCTTCCTGAAACAGGCAAAGTATCTGCTGGTGATCCATTCTATTTGTGCAAGGGATGCTACATACTATGGTAAGGTGTTACTCAGTGAGACCAATTCTTACAGCAAATAATTGTGTTGAATTCTATAAGACTGTACAAAGAGTAAAAGTATGCCTTAACACAATGCATTTTAGCCTGCTTGAGTTCAGGCATGCAACATTACTCATGATTTTGCTTAATGAAATTGATTTCCTTCTCTTTAGAATTATGCTATCAACTTTTTTATTCATAAGAACTTGGAAATGACTACTCTGAAATTAGAATTTTTGTTACTACTTTTTTAAGGGGTTTCAGTACATAAATAATTTTATTTGAATACACTGTAAAACTGTATATGAAGAGTTTTGCTTCCCGCTTAGTTTTCTCTCCTGGCTTTGCAGCTACCTGTCCTTACTAGGTTAAACCACTCAGACTTTGAGGTTAGAAGGAGTCAGAGTTGTGTTAACATTTACTGCTCAGCATTCTAAGTAATGCTGAAGCGTATTATCTTGTCTTAACTTATAAAAATTCAGTGATCCTTATAATGTTGCCTTACAGAGTTCAGTACTTTTGAGTAAGACAACATGGAAGATTCCTTCAGTCAGTACACTGCAAGTAGTAGCCCAAAAAAATACCTCACATTTCCTCTGATTTAAAGAATAAAATCTTTCTAAAATCTTTCTTTCTAAACTCTTTCTCCTAGTGTTCAGAGATGAAAACTGTTTAATGCATGCTTTCATGTAATGCAGTAAGCAGTTAATTTTGGAATGTTTTCTATGTCCTAGTATAAAGTGGTGACTAGACCTAAAAAGAGTCTGGATGGAGCCCTGAGCAACCTGCTCATGGCAGAGGGATTGGACTAGATGATCTTTAAAAGATCGCTTCCAACCCCAGCCATTCCATGATAAAAATAAGTTCTGCATTTTTATTTGGATAGAAGAAGCATTTCAGTTTCAGGTGCACATCTGAACCGTTAGATGAGAAGACAAAACAACAAGCAAATTGTTGTTTGTCAGAAATTGTTGTCAGAAAGAAAGGAATTAAGAACATATCTGAATGTATTTGAGTATTAATGCATTTAGTGTAGGTGAGCTCCCAGTGTAAGTTTGGAGTAGAGTTCTCTTGCAACCATGTATTTTTTTATCGTTATTCCTTCAAAGTTGTGCCTCGGCTGTCTATTTCCCAAGCTTCTGGTTTGCAAGGACTCCCTGTTTCAGAAGAAAATCAACTCATAGAATTTTGTCCATCTACCTGTCCTAGTGCTTTCACCTGTGAAAAACTCTGATGCACGCCTCTGTAACCTGATTATACATTTTGTTTCTTGGACAGTTTGATACAGTGTGGAAAATACGTTATGGTTCTGATGTTTTCAAGTATCATAGCAGCAACTCTTAAAGAAGAAAAATAGTTTCTTGACAGGCTCAAACATAGAGGAGTCTGGAGAGCGGCTGGTGGATCTTTCTCTCTGCCCCTGGTTCTCTGGGGACTTCTAGCATACCACATTGAAATAACTATCTTGCTGTAGCCTTAATTTCTTTCCATCTTCAGTTCTGGATAAAATCTTGGCCTCATTTAGTTTCACTGACTTTTACTTAGGCCAAGTCTTATTTGTCTATCCGCTGCATCTGTTGACATCCTTTAATTGGTTTTTTTTTTATAATTACACCACATTTGCTTTTCTTTTTCTGTGTTTTTTAAGTTTGTTGCTGAATCATGTTTCTGACTCACTATTATTTTTTGAAGGTACTTTTAAATTTGAGGTTTAAAAAACCTTTTATTAAAAGTCACCTCTTACACATTACTCCAAGTCTCTTGAGCATCTTTTGAAATATTGTCATGTTTTGCCACCCTTTGTAAGAATTAGGAAGAAAGATCTACTTTAAATAGCATCTAATGTGTCAACTATGAATGAACAGAAAATGGGATAACATATATTCAGTGTTGCAAACCACTCAAGTTGGTAACTTGAGTCAGTTGTATATACAACGTGCAATATATGTGCATGTGTGTTTATGCATATGTGTACTTACGATTGCATACAGTAAAAGAGGCAACCAACACCTATAAATCCTCCTCATGAACAGGCAAAACAAAACATAACTAAGACATTTACAGGGATTGTGTAGATCACAGTGGGAACACATCCATCTTTTTCATTTAAAAAAAGTAATAAATGCTTCTCTAAAATATCCCTCCCTTGTTGCCTGTGTAATTTAGTCTGGCTCCAGGTTTCAGGCTTACTTTTGACAGTCCATGTGACAAAAAAGTTGTAGTGCCACATCAGAAGGTGATAGTCATTGTGACTATAGTGAAAAATTATGTTTCTAGTTATGATCATGTGCAAAATCCTAAAAAGCTCGCAGTTAATTTTGTATATTTTAAAAATGTGATGAATTTACATGAAAATATTGGAATGCTTATCTTGAACTCTGAACTCTGAAGTGTTCCTACTTTCTTGAACTCCTCTGCATACAAAAATTAATTTTACCATATAGTTTATATGTAGTTGTCAGAAAAAAACATGCTTTTTCTGGTCAGATTATTTTTTTTTAACTAGGGTAATTCACAAACTCATGAACTCCCTAAACTACATGGTATTTCCTAAAAGACCTTTCTGTTGTCTTATGTGCAATAGAATTGTAATCACCTGTATTTAAATATAATGGATTTGAAATAACCTACAGGCTTCCAGTTTAATGAGAGCTGGATTAATAAAAAAAGACCTTTTACCTCAGATTGCATGACAACATTTTCAAATTACATTCCTGAAACAGAGAATTCACTTATTCCGAGTAATTGGATGCTGACTAGGGTTAATATGTACAATGTCCTTAAATGAAAATGTTCTATTGTAAGTGGGACTGTATGATACCTGAGGCATTCTCAATAGATTTGGTTAGGCTCTGAGTTAATTATACTGCTTGCTATTTTTTGAATGAATTCAAGCATGAATTCTACACAGTAAAGATTGGGATAATTATATTCAATTCTGCTTGGTGCCCCGCTGAATGAATTGACCTTTTAGATAAAACTAGTCTCTTGAGC
This sequence comes from Colius striatus, assembly GCF_028858725.1. Classification (NCBI taxonomy): domain Eukaryota; kingdom Metazoa; phylum Chordata; class Aves; order Coliiformes; family Coliidae; genus Colius; species Colius striatus. Next base: position 7,656,548 of record NC_084772.1, read on the forward strand.
AGGAAACCTGAAGAAAGCCTGAACAAAGCAACCAGATGCAGCTGGGGGCTGGGGAAAAGCTTTAAAGAATTTTTTTTTTTTTGAAAATGCTAAAGGAGTAGAAGCATCAGAAAAATTGATTTCTAGTCATGGATAAAGTATTCCTGTGTTGGCAGTTGTTTTGTATATGCAGTACATAAAGTTATAATTTAAAGCCATTGATTTTTCTAAGCTGTTTTCTCATCAGTAATATGACTAACAGAAGCAGCAGTAAAGCACTAGAAAAGTTCAGTGTACACAGGTGTCCCATGCTTCAGCAAGGTACCATAACCACAAGCTGTGACTGAAGACATGGTGCCAATAATGCTGTCAGCACAACTGATTCTCTTGTTACACATGCAATACTACGAGAGGGTGGTGAGAAAAGACAATGTTTTCAAAGCGATTGCTTCAAAGGACAGGTTGTCTTTTACTTACATTTTTTTATGTCCTAGATATGTGTTTAGAATTATGATGTTCTGTGTTGATGGTAGATGATGGAAAGGAGACAGTTTTAAATCTTTTTTTCAGTCTACCTGTTTGTTTTTTCCTGAGAACATCTACAGCCAGCATGAATTACTTACATAGCTGCTTTGCATGCATCTTTGAAATTATGTTGACTTATGGAGTTGAGGATGACATTAATTGAAGTATATGGGGTGGCAGAGTTGTTTTTGTAACACTAGAAATATATTTGTTTGTGTTACTGAAGCAAAAGTATTCCAACAGTTTATTCTCACAAAACTTCACTCATGTAGTTCTTTCTCTGCTAGATAGTCCCCTGTTGGTGAGAAGTCAGTAAGGCAGTAGAATTTAGCCCATAATGTTAGCTGGATTTATGATAAGGGCAAATGTTTGTAACAACTTTTTTGATGGGGTTCCAGTCTCTTAAGCACATACATTATCTGTTACTGAGATATCATTTATGTGAAGAATACAGTTGTCACTCAGTTAATTTAATTAGATTATGGATGCTAAATTATCTCCTAACATAAAATGTGCTTTTATACTGCAGATTACAAAGGTTTTAGGAAGTTTAATATGCTACTTTTTAATTGATGAGCAGTACCCTAAAGGATTCATATGGGGGTTTGTTTCTTTGTTTGGTTTTTTATTGCAGTAGAATGTGAACATATCATAATATTACTAAAAATGGTTAGTTGCAAATGAGATTTGGGTCAGTGAAGTTGGTTAGGATTTATTTTGAATAAAATATCTAGGAGAGAGAAAATGGTAAATATAGTTGTCAAAGGGTTATATTTTGGCAGCAAGATCACTGAGTTGAGACCTGAATATTTTCTGGTCTTTACACTCCAGTTAGCTATAGTCATTTACATAAACAAACAATGTATTTGTTGCATGTGGTTCCAAGTTTAATGTTAATGTAGAATAGCCTATTTTTTGCTCTATTTTCCAATCCATTAAATGAATGATCTTCTATATATAGGGCTTGCCACACCTTACTGCATAAATTCTTTGCCTTATTTATGTCTGCATTTAGTTGTACAGCTGGTAAGTCACTTGTTCAAAAGAAGTAAATGGTTGGTTTTGATCCTTAGACTGTGAAACAGGGATTCACAATATGGTTTTGGACCTAATAATTGACTATGAAATATTGGGAACAAGTTCAAAAATTTTATTTGAGCATCTAAATTAATGGTAAATCCTTGTTTTTTTTCCTTCAGTTGATTGTATTTTACTGTTGAAAGCTCAGCTTTAGAAAGGTGTAATTATAAGACTGCCTAGGAACACTTTTCCTGCTGATACAAGCTTCTCATTAAAAATACAAGACTACATAAGGAAATCCAATCCTTACCTATGACTCTTAAAAAATTATCCAAATATTCTGTATTCTTGGTGGTGTCCCTGGAGATATAACAAGAATTCGCCTCTACTTATGCTGTTTACAGGAATAATTCAGTATAAGCAAGCTGTAAGTCAGGCCAACTGATCATTTGCCATTCATAAAAAACCTTGGTAGATTATTCCTACCACATGTAAGGAGAGATCCTGATGCCTTGATTCATACAACTAAGATCAGCAACACTAGTTAATTATTACCAGTTGAAGCAAGAGTTGCCATTCTGGGTGCAGTCTGCATGTGGGATTCAGGTATTGCTTAATGCCTCTTCCTTAATAATGATTCCTTCATCACTCCTTGAATCAATAGGAGATGAGGGGTTTTCAGTCACTGAATTGGGTTCCTGTTAATGCAGAGTTGCTTAAGCCAGACCCTTGTAAGCAATGGAGGATTACACTGATAGCTGGTGAGAGCAAATGGAATAGTTCTCAAACAGCAGTTAGAAGCTTTTATGAGAAAGGGACTGGCAGTGAAGAAAAGCAAAGCCACTTAACATTCTGATAGAAAAAGTACTGAAGTTTCAGACTGATGAAGGTCTTGTTCTATTTCTGTTTCCTTCTATACTGTTTAGCACTGGCTTTGACTATAATTATTTGCATGTCTAAGCTCATGGTATCTTCTAGCATAAGGACTGATTTGCTCAATTCTGTTTAAAAGCTGTGGAAGGAAAGGAGCTAAAATGAGATACCAGTACCCTGTATGGAAGTATAATGCCAGAGATTAACAATGATTTCTGCCCTTGTCCAAAGTTTCTGTGTATGTACTGAGCTGCCTAGTATAGGCCATGTAGAAATAGTATCATGTGAAAGAAGTGATTGATTGTTGTCAGCATTAAGACCTCTAAAATCCCAGAAGATACCATATTTTTGGCTTTCTCCTTAGCAAGGTATGATTAATAAGCTAAATACTCATTAACTGATCAATCCTGCCTTTACCATCTTTTACAGTATGCCAGTAGATAGTGTAGTCATATGCAATAGTCCTCCATTATGTAAATTTAGCTGATAAATTTCTATTGTAAACCCCTGTTATGTGACAGACAGCAACTTAGTCATTGGTGATCTTATGTATTTGATATTGGATAGTATTTTCACAGAACGATCTTTGGGAGGAATGTGGATCTTCTGTTTGAGCTATTATTTGAAGGTTAAGGCCCATTTTCCTTAGAAATGTACTCACCTCAGGAGATGATCACAGTAAGGTAGGGTTAGGGGCAGAATTGGTTTGCATGCAGCCTAGGCAACACAGTGTGCTGCAAAACTGTGTTCTCTTGTGGAAGAAGAAAAGACTTTTCTCCTACTTGTCACTGTCCAGCTAGACAGTTTTATTTCTGCAGCAGTTTTCACTTGTTTCTGGTAACAAATTCCCATTTTCTATGCCCTATCTGATTTTCTGCACACCATTGTATTCTGATGGGTTGTACTATATTCTGTATACTCTCTAGAATCAGAGAATCATAGAATGTGATAGGGGTTGGAAGGGACCTTTAGAGATCGTCTAGTCCAACCACCCTGCTGAAGCAGGTCCACATGGGTCAGGTCACTCTACCCTAAATAGGTTGTCTATACAATATTTGGCAGAACATATACATACAGATAGTCATGAAAATATCATACAAAGGAATCTTACTCTCAAAATAGATGCTGTTCTCAAGTATCTAGGGATATTTGAGGATCACACAGGACTTCAGCTTCATGGGTGAGGGGATGACCTAAGCAGAGCAGCTACCTGCGCAGTCCTGAAAATTAGGAAAGTGTCTCTTGTTTTTATCCCTCTTTTGTGTTGCCTAAAGGTAGATTGGTATGAATGGGGGAGCAGGAAGTCAGGAGAGCAAATCCCTGGACTTGTCTACAATCCTACATCTTCTCGTGACAGGGAAGTATGACTAGTACAAAGAGGAGTGTGTATATTATGGAATAAAACAAGGTAGGATTTGAAAGCTCATGGGAAGGGCTGTTAGATGCCTCTTACTATGGGAATGCTGACTTTGCCTCTCTTTTAGCCCACAATCACTGTCAGCTGTCTGGCTTTCAGCACATGTGGTGAATTTGGCCCTGTATGTACTGTTTGTACTGCAGTCAGTGACAGTGTTTTGTCTTCAATAGGATTAAAAGCTACTAAGAAACATCGTTAACTTGAGAAGAGAAAAAGCATGTGCCATTCTCATATTAGCATTTCTCCAAACAGAATTCTAAGTAAATACCAAAAAGATCCTTCAAAAAAACCAGCAGAATATCCAACAGATACAGTGAGCATACAATTTCTATCTTACTAAGCATACCAAAAGATGCTTCTCGGCTGATGTAGGTGAAGCCTTTTAGTCTTCACCTATATCAATTTTACTCATCTCCCAATTTGTTCATTTGTTACATCCTAGTGTATGATTGCTTAAGCCCATCAGGAAAAGAAATGGATTGTTGTGTTTATCACCAAAAGGAGGTAGTCACAGCATTGTGTTAGGCTACTGGCCAGTAACATAAACAAATATCTGTGACATAATGAGAAACTCTTTACCAGAAATATGCAAAATGAGAGACAATAGAAATAAAAACATTTACAATAACACAATTATGCAATCATTAAGAATCGATCCCTCCATTATAATAGCAATTCAGTAAAGGTCTCATATTTGATGTGTACACTATAGATGATACTTCAATTTTTTATTTCAATAATAAAAGCATAGAATCATTGCAATTGGAAAAGACCTTTAAGATCAAGTCCAACCACTCACCTCACACTGCAAAGCTCATCATTAAAATAAACCATGTCCCTCAGCACTTCATCTATGTGTCTTTTAAATATCTCCAGTGATGGTGAGTCCACCACTTCCCTGGACAGCCCATTCCAATGCTTAATAATCCTCTTGGTGAAAAAGTTATTTCTAATGTCAATCTAAACCTTCCCTGGCACAACTGGAGCCCATTTCCTCTTGTTCTATCACTCATTACTGGAGAGAAGAGATCAACCCTCACTTCACTACAGTCTCCTTTGAGATAGTTGTAGAGAGTGATCATGTCTCATCTCAGCCTTCTCTTCTCTAGGCTAAATATCCCCAGCTTCCTCAGCTCCTCATCAGATTTGTTCTCTACACCCTTCACCAGCTTCCTTGCCTGTCTCCATACATTTTTCAGGGTATTAGTCTTGTAGGTGTAATGAATATTTAATTCTGCTATTATATACAGGATTGTATAAACAATGCAATCAAATACAATATGATCAACTGAGAGGGTACTGAAATGGCAAACCAGGAGTGTCCACAGTTTGCAAGTTTTACAAGTTTGCAAAACAGTGCGTTCCCTTTTTTTTTCCTGAGGTTACACCAAGAGAATCCAACCACACAGAGACTATAAAGATGAGAGGTAACAAGAATATGAATGTTGCATGGTACAAGGCGTATTCTCAGAGCAGGTTGATGTGTGCTAGTCCTTCTGGTTTAAGGAAGATTGACTAGCTCGTTGGTGCTGAGAAAACATCCACCCACGCTGGATTTCACAGAAAGGCAGAGCTGGCAAGCTTCTGACTACTTCTTGCACTATTATCCCTCGAGAGGGAGATGAGTAGGAAACTTCATGAGATCCACCTTGAAGAGTTTCTTGATTCTAGTACCCTCTTGAGGGTTTTCTGTGAGAAGGAAGTCAGGCTTTTATTCCCTCAAGAGTACAGACCTTTTGTGCCAAAGGATCTCTCAATAAAAATAAAAATAGGAATAAAAAGGAGAAGAGAGATCCACTTAGAAAAGAATCAGGGAAGTATTGTGTTTACCCTGAGAAAATGCATTCTATCGTTTTTATCGTTTTAAAATGTAAAGAACACCAATGGCTATTAAAGATTCTGCAACAATGAAGAAGTTTAACTAAGCACTTGAGAGTACTGTGTAACTAGCAGGGAATCTGTTTCACTACTAAATAAAATGCAGCCTGGAAATTGTACTTTATGTTGTGTATCTATATACATATATATACAAATATCCATGTGTACATATGTATGTGTATGCATACATCATACATTTGTATGAACAGTTCATACACTTTGTGCTGTTAATGTGTGGAAGGATAATTTTGCATGTCAACTAATTGTCACTTTTCTTGAACTGAATGCCTAAAAAGTTTCTTAAACCAAAATCAGATGAAATCTGCACATGAAAAAAAAAGCCTTCTTTGGACTTTGAAAGGTTATAGACTGCTGACTGCAGGGATTGCAGCTGATGTTCAATAATATTTGAAGCTTGGAAGCTAGGTTTTAAATTTATTTTTTCTATTTATCCCTTAGAAGCTGCTTGCTGTTCAGCTGCTAATGCATTTCCAACAGAAATTTTGTAAATTATATTGGGCAACATTCTCAGTGAGAATAGACTGTGAAAGTAATGGTAATGGCTCCCTCCTGCTGCTTCTGGCAATATGGATATTTCTCCCCACAATTATTTTAAATTTCTTGGGCCAAAGAACTTATCAAAGTTCAAAACATTAGTTACTCAGCCACTAAATTTAATGGATAATAATCTAGGAAATGAAACCGATGAAAAGGATTTTTTAAAACAGTTGACTGTTGCATATCACAGATTTTCATTTCTAACAAGAAAGGTCTTCTGTACATCGAGTTTTTCATACAGGATTTTTTGGCACTATGTTCTTTATCCTGAATCTTTATTAGAATTCCTTTTTCTTTCTCTAAATCTGGAAAACATAAGATTCTTTACTTCTTGGATAAAGAAATGTCCTGCTGTGGCAAATATTATAATTCCCGATTTCAAGGTTTCAGTAAGCGCTCTTCTTACCTTTTTGACCATATCTAGTGCCAGCCCTGAGCTGAGGGCAGGCATCCATATGGAAGAAATATTGCTTTCTCAGCGATTTCACCAAGAGCAGATTGGTGTAACAGTGTATGGTTTGAGGCTGGCCACAAAAGAGATGTTTTGCAGATTGCTACTTGGTCTGATCTCAACTAGCAAAAAGACTTGGGACTTAAGCTGAGAAAAAATGGAGTGATTTAACCACCAACATGGAAATAAAAAGGGAAAATGCAAAGTTTACCTCATAATAATGGGGAACTCTCATAACGGACTGTGTTTTTATCAATGCTAACTCTGTTGCTGAGGCATGTAAATGAGTTCTTTCACCTCTTATCTTGTTCAATGCAAAGTTCAGGTATTTGCTACCATGGACCTCTTTGTTGTTTGTAGGTTTTGATGAAGTATGACTTTTTAAGTCACAAGAATTTAAAAAACATAGACTTCAGTTTCCTCCTTGTTCTAGAAACCAGTAAAAATGTAACATTAAGTACTATGTTACAAGATAATTTTCATTCTAATGCATGTTGACCTTTAGAAATCTCAAGGTGATCTGAAGTCTGATTGAAATAATGCTGATTAATGCTCTGAGATACTGATTAATACTCACTGAGATTAAAAGCAAGTGAGGAAAGCAACAGCAAGTCTAGCAATTGCTGGATTATGTTATCTGGCATTTTGACCAAGAACAGCACAAATCCTTACAGTTGTTTTGCTTCTGTTCTTTAGTGTATGTTATAGGATGTTACGAGATCTTCCTTTCTCAAGTTAGAAAACTTTTTCAAAAATTTGTTAGACTGATAGCTCTAAATAACTGAAGTGGTCCTCAACACAAGCATACCTGTAAATCAGTTCCAAGTCTGGGATTTGGAAAGGAACTCCCTGTACTAGAAGCTGAAGAAGCTCATTTAGACACAGGGAACAGTTTTCCCTGGGTTCAGTATCAAGTACTCTTCTGAGACATACAGAAACAGAGCTAAAAACTGGAACAAAAGTGAATCTTTGCCAAATGTTATTTTTTTATAGCTTCCCCTCACAAAACAGAACCAGTATAATATTTATTTATTTATTGATGCCAGTCTTATCTATGTCTGCTTTGCTTCATGTTGCTGACTCTGTTTATCAGTGAATATTACAGGGGTATACACATAATCATCAAGAGAAGTGAAACCCATCTAAAGTTCTTTGACTGATTTAATGGGAAATCAAGTCAGGTAACTGCAGTACAAAACTTTAATACCAGCATAGTTTTTCATATACATACATACACACATAGTCTCTGCTTTGCTTTTATAGTGCTTCACCTCTGCTAGTCTGAGTGTTCTCTGAGTGTTTTTGTAAAGTAAAACTGAGGTGTTTAAAAATGAGGTTGCAATATGTTTGCAAAAATAGACCAGTAAGTGTAAAATACATTTAAGCAAAAGTCCTGTGAAAGCCATTAGTAAAGACATAGGTGTATTGTTAATTTAAGAAAGTAACTTTTTCACTGTTTCTTAGAGAAAATAATGCATGAATTATTGATCCATGAAAATTTAACCACAATTTTCAGTGATGTAAATTATGTAAAATTATTGCTTTTGTCATACTATATGAATGAATATTTTACTAAAGTTATTTCTTGAAGATCAAGATCTTAGATGTAAATTTCCCGAAGTGGAGTTCCATTCATTATAAAAATTTCAGTGTATGAAAGTTCTAAAGGATGAGAACTATAGACAGCTGAGTTTTAAAATGTATCCTCTATTCCTAATTTATAGTAACTTGAAATGCCACGTTTGCTTAGCACAGAGGAACAAACAGCTCCTGCTCTCAGAATAAGGTTGAGTCTTATTTCTCTCGAAAAAAATGCTCATTTATCCTTTCAAAAAAATCTGTAATTGTCAAGAAAAAGCCATAGTCATTTGTAAAAAATATTTTGATGTTAAAAGTGTGGCAATGTAAAATGAATCTTGCCACATGCTGACTGGTGTAACTTTCAACCATTAGTGCAATATTGCTGGCATGGGCTTGACTTCAGGTGTGTGGGCAATCCCTGTGACCAAGGGATTCACTTCCATGAAAAGAATTCCTGTTAAAACTGTGATAGCTCAGGTGAGGGACTAGGTGCTCTCACTTAAGTCTTGCATGGAACACAATCTATTTTTCTCTCTACCTGTGAGAAGAGTCACACAACAATCGTATTCATGCCAATTTTGCTGACAATGAAGAGATGTTAAGGTGTCTTTTGTTAGATTCCTGCAGAATATGCCACCTTATGCAAGTTGCTTCATACTGTTACAGATTTTGAGGTAAAAGTTTTAGGGAAAGGCCATGAGTTAAGATGAAGTTCATGGAGCATACAATTCGGAGAGCTTCTTTGGCTTGATGTTCATTTGGCATGAGTATCTGGGTGACAGGGCTATTGCAGCTAGTAGGAAGATGGAGATGGTTATATCTTGTATGCTAATTAATTGCTTATTTGGCATTAATTAAAGCCAATAAGGGCTGGCACTGAAGTAAATAATCTGTTCCAAGGCCCATTTTCTTTATTTGATACCATCTAGAGAATCCAATCCTAAAAGAAAAGATGAAAATGCTGTGTGTGGTGTTCTGTGCACAAGCATGTGAGTGCAGTTTCTTTTAAAGAGATAAAAATCTATGCTTGTGGATGTATATAACTTAGATGTATGTCATATTATTTGATTAGCGGTTTTCATGAGAGTATAACTCTTAACTGCATAGTGTTTTGGAAGTCATCTGCTAATGCGGGATGTTTCTCATGCTCAAACCTCATGAGTCATAGGCTTTGCTTATGGGAATGGATGGGTTCTGTTTAAATGGGTATGAAATCAAAATCACTAGGTGGTATAAATGGGAGTTCAAAAGGTAAATAGCTTTTTTTTTTTTTTTAAAGAAGATAGAAGATCACCTTACTGAAGAAATGGATGTGGTGGAGATGTTGACAGAAATGAAAAATATTAGAAACAGAAAAACAGTAGTCTTCATTCTGTAAGAGAGATTTTATTTCTACTGTTGATAACGGATCATTTTCATTATAGAAAAAAAAAAAACCTATAAGTAGTTTTGAGATTGATCTCAACTAGCTACATTTAGAAGTTACTGCTACTGCTACTTGCTCTTCTAGCAGTATCTATTTTCATGTAGAAAAACCACATAAACATTGTTTCAGTGAACTCCAAGTGAATAATAGAACAGTTTTAATTTTTTAAGATCCCTGTACATATTCTTTTAAAACTTTCATGATTCTATCTCAGAATTAGTAATAAATTATGGCTAGCAAAACCTCCCTTTTAAAAAAAGATAGTGGATAACAAGACATCACAACTTAAAATGTCTTCTCCTTTCCTTTCCACCATTCCAAATGCTTGTACTGTCCCCTTTGAAACAGTTATGCATTTGAGAAGCTATTTTTGTTTACTGACTGTGCTACTCAATTTTGAGTCTCTTACTTGGAGATAACTACTATTGAATAATTGTGTGGCTTAAGAGTAGAGATTTGAATAAGGGCCAAGAACAAAACCTAAAGCATCCCATGCATTTTTGCTGAAAACTTGTTCTACATGTAGCTATTACTCATGTTTTTAGTGTTTGTGGACTTTCAAGAGCTTTTTTACACTCCATTAGGCAACTATGGAAAAGGATTAATTTTTTCTTGAAGCTACGCATTTGGTTTGGTCTTACGGCAATGTGAAGCTCAAGGAAGCAGGCTATTGTTTGTAGTTATAAGGCAGGGAGGATTAAGTAATGACATTCTTATTAAATGTTTGATAAATTAAATGCAATAATGAATTTTCTTTTGTTCTTACCTATGAGACACAATTGTAATGCATTAACTTGTCATATAGATTTATACACATAAATAATTGTAAGCAAAATTTTCCATAATTAAAATGTTACTTAAATGAATTTAAATATTAGTTCTTTGCACCTTTTTCTGCCTGTGTTTAAAACAAACAAACAAAAAATCTAGTGGCAGATATCTTGACAAAAGTACCTGGAAAAAGAGAATCAATGTGTGCTATTCCTATGCTTTGTCTGCTTGCCTAGATTGTGTGATCTGAGAGGAATGAATCTGTCTAACAGAACGGAATGGTTGGCACTGATGTTATGCTTGTAACATGGGTTTTTTCATCCTATCTCTGTGTGATTTGTTGCAGTGAATACCCGTTAGTGGTTAGAGCCCATTGGATGCATGCCTGGAGTTATGTCTTTGGTTTTATCCCATTTTTCATCTCTAAGCTTGTTTTGTGATTGCTCCAAATGTGGTAAATGGGCATGATTCACCTCAGAAGCACACTCTTGATCCAAGCTACAGCTTCTTGTGCAGGTTATACAAGGTGATTAATATGATTCTTTTGATCTTTATTGCTTGAATTTTACTTAGAGTTTGAATGACCTCATCTGTTTTTGGAAAGAGCCTAGGTAAAGTGAAAGTCAATCACACTGTGTATTTGACTGAGAGAACTGCAAGTGGTGGGAGTAAGGAGGAATAAAAGCAATCCCCGCCTCTGCTCATAGTTCTATGTGTGTGGTCACAGAGATGACCTCAGATTCTTGCCACCTCCCAAAACTGTCCTGAGGTGTTACAAGGCTTTATTTTCTCTCAGTCTTTTTTCTGCTTGATTTCGATCTATGAAAGTCCTTTGTGCCAGCTCCATCTCTTTTCCCCCTCAGATGTTGATAGAAAGCATCCTACACAAAATGCTTATTGGGAAAACATTGAGGAAAGGAGGAATAAGGTAGAGGTTGGAGTATTTGCCTCTGATCATATTTTCATATTCTAGACTGGTTACATAAATAAAATAAGGAAGCAGGAGAGCTGTGTTTTTACTATGACTCTTTCAGCAGCTACATCTTTGAAATAAAATGGAAATGCTGTAAGAAAAGTAATTAAGGGGGCATTGAGTAATATAGATGCAAAAGTAATTTTAATGTGCCAGTTACAGGGCCTAAATATCCCTTACATTTCTGTGTTCAAATCGCTTTCAGCACTGTTCCAAGTGTGTGAGTTACTTAGGCTTTTTACCTTCAGAGATTACTCTGAAGTGTGCCACTATCATGACATGCCATGTCATGGCTGTTCATTTTTTAATTGTGACATCTTAGTGGTGTTAGTAAAAAGATGTTCATCACTGAATAATCATTCATTGGAACCTGTGCTTGTTATGAATTTTGTAGGAAATATAAAAATACAGAACAACTTTTCAGTTTGCTGTGTTTTTTTTTTTTCAACTGCTTCCAGTTCTTTGCCACTTCACTATGTCCAATGACAAGAGTCTTTCCCAAATCATTCCATCAGCTCTGCAGTTGGCGTTCACTGGTTGTGTGCAGCCTCTGTGTAAGTGTTCCTCATGCTATGAATACTGGCCTGCTTTCTTGAATGTTGTCAGCTGAAAAAAGCTCAAAACATGTGGAAAAAGTTGTCACTGTTACATCCTTACAGTTGGGGATGTCCTTACAGTTGTTACATCCTTACAGTTGGGGATGTCCCATCTGGAATAATACAGGGGTAATTGTTTGTCACCTTTACGACTCAATGCTAACTTTTCATACTATATAATTTCTTGTGTTTTACCTCATAATTTTACTTCATATAAACCTTCATAAATTAAAAACTTTCTTGCCTTTTTATCTATAGAATTGATTATTCTTTAAGATTGCAATGCATGAAGCTGTTAATTGCTGAGATCTTTGGTAGTGAAGTTTGCAAATTTACAAACAATGACAGCTTCCCTTTCTTACAGTGCATTTCTTGTAATCGGACATCTTGAAGTGTTTTACAAAGCATATAATTAGGTGTTAGAACCAAAGTAAGTTTACACAGGCTAACTAGCAGCCACTCTGTTTTCAGCCATACCCCATATACTGCAAGGAATGCTAATTAGAGATTTGAAATTAAGAGAGAGACAAATGCTGAAGGGTATTTCTTGGGTAAGGATGCTACACAATAACTGGTTTGTAAGTGTAGACCAAAATTTTTGATTCCTGAATTGAAAGGAAAATTACATATGTATTTAAACGTTTGCAGAATATTGGCTAGGCTTCTCAGCTCAGGTGGTTTCTTCGAGATTGCTATTGTATAGGAATGGTTGGGGATATTTGAAGGTCTTCACAACACAAGCAAACAACTTGGTGCACTTAAAGATGACTATGGGTATCTAAAGAATTGTCATGTGGAAACATAAGACCTTACAAAGAAAGGAAGATACTCATCCTTACTCTGACTCCAGCTATACATCATTGCTGCTATTTGTAGTATGGGGGCAACTTATGCTATTGGAAGGTATTTTCCCACCAGTATTACCATAGTGCACCCATGGACAATGCAAGACAAGCCAACAAAAGCTGTCTTCTCTCTGAATAGCTGCATCCACAAAAGAGATTTTATGGGCCTGGAAGTGTCATGAAGGGGATGTAGGCTTATGATGGAGCAATATTGTCATTGTGTATTAAGAGTGCATTGAAATGGAATGATTATTTAAAATCCGAAATATCTGATTTTTCACTGAAAAACTCTCATGTAAATTTAGACTATGATGTAATCTGTTTATAGTATTATAAAAGAAGGAAAAAGAACAGAAGAAACTGACAAAAGAATTCTTGAATGCAATTTCTGAATGCAGCATGGGTATTTTCAAGCAGGGAGAGGAGACAAGACTACTTCTTTTTCTGAAAATGCTACATCCCTGACTCTGTAGTCTAACCTTGGCAGCACACTAGCTTTCTATCCAAGGGCAATTTGGAACCTATATTACTTTTACACATATTTGACGCTGCTATAATTTTGTTAAAGCAATAGTTGATGTGTTTTTTAATGATGACTGAGCTTTCCAAAATGATTTAAGATATATAGGAGTCCTAGTTTTTTTAATAAAATCTAGTGGGCCTTAGTCTATTAGTGAGCCTAAACGCTGACTATACATCCAGAAACCCATTCAGAAACCAGCATAGTAGTATGGTAGTTATTCTATAATGTAATCTCTATTTTAGCTATTCTCCTCTTTCATTCTTCTGATGAAGAAAGTTTCTTCTTTTAACTACATAATCTGTATTTTGTTTACACTGTGTATGTATGTGAAACAGGCAATGTGAACTCTTTCCTATATAGGGATGTATCTTCAGCTTTATCCTGTTCTAGTCTAGCAGTGCAGATGGTGGTAAAAGCACTTGCTAGAGAAGTTAAAGGCACCCTTTCAAAATGCCTCAACTTGAGGAGTACCTGAAGTGCACATTTCACACTAATACCCTGAGTGTTGTTGGCAGTTTGTGTAAGTGTTAAGAGCCTGCTCTTTGATGCTCTGATCCAGTTGTCTGAACCGAAAGGAATACCTTGAAATGTGGCACAGCTTTTGAAAATGAATCTCACTTTTACATTGATGCCTAATGCAGAACTATAGTGAGGCATCTTAATGTGAGGGAGAAGTGGGATCTGAGACAACCTAATCTTTAACATTTGATAGCAACTCACTTGTGCCCTTCCAGTTTTTTGCTGTTGTAAAACCCATTCTCAGGCACTGTATTTTCTGAACATGCGTATATCTCTTAGCACCGTTAATTAAAGCTCTAGTAAATGAATGTTCAGTGAGATCAGTCACCGAGTACTGCAGAAGAATATTTTAAAATTTCATGAAATCTATTGGCTATCAGCACGAATATATAAGTATCCTACACGGGAACACGTCTTCAAATTGCTTCTTTAGTAGAACAGGCTGATGTAAGAGAGGAAGATTTTAGTGGTGGGAGGTTTCTTTTATAATTACATTTACTCTTTCAATTACCTTATTCATTTCTCATTAATATAGGATTTCAAGGCCTTGCATTTTTGAAAGGGAAAAGTTTAGAATTATGGGCTAGCAGCTGGTTTTGATAATGCGCACTGAACAAGTTAATGCTTACCAAACATTTGAAATTGCTTTTCAATTTCTGAAATCACTTTGCAGCTCTTCAGCTATTTTTTGGCTGCCTGCTCTTTATCATATTAATATAATACTGTGCAGGAAAATATTGCATTTAAGTGTTATGATGAAATCAAGCTGTTGTGCTGCATGTGTGTGGCATGGTGTATTTTTAGTGTGTTTTAGCCTATAATTAGGTGTGTTTTGGTGCCTATCAGAAGCTGTTTGTCAAGGGAAAGAGGTTATGGTTATTTTTGATAGTGAAATGCATTTTACAGCCTTACTAAGCCTCATTTAACTGAAGTACACCTCATTTTAACTTCAATCGAAGGTAAGATTTCGTAAAAACTGGTTGCGAAATATTTTTATGTATTACTTTGGGCAGTCCTCTTCCTCATCAGTTTATCTAGTTGACTGCTGTACTGAGGATCCATGAATGCTTAAATTTGCATCACACCATATGTGCAGTCTCCTGCCAGGACTAGAGATACAATTCCAGATGTTTTAACAACGGCAAAAGCCAATCAGATGTAGCAATTATATGCAGCTTATATTCCTGAGAGCACTATCAGTAGTGTGCTGCAAAGAGTTCTTGAATCTTTCAATTGTTAATATAATTCAAAGGAAAGGAAAGAAATTGTGTTCTATGTAGTCACCAAACCTTAAGCAAAAGTAACTATTTTAATTTATACTTTTATATATAGAATTTCTACAACTAATTAATCATGATGGAAAGAGAGGAAATCTGTTATAAATTCTGGTAAAAGATTTAACTTAAAAGATTTAATTTATTTAGTCATCTCAATCAGAATGCATAAATAAAATAAAAATGCATAGGTATATTCATTATTTGGCTGGAATCATTGTCTGTTCCCTCCAGTATCTATTGCTACTATTTTTCCCCTTTGATTTATTTTTTTTGTTTGTGAACAAAATATATTAGCTTAAAAAAAATCAAAAAATGATAAAAACTCATAGTCTCAGTCATTTACTTCTGATTGCTATTTTGACCAGTTTACATAGTGTTTTTTCCATCAAGATTTTCTTCCAGAATAACCTTGTCTGTTGTTGAACTAGATCACTTGTCAGGACCTTGCATTTGTTGCATCTTATCTCTGTTCATATCTTCAAAAATTGAATATTTCAGGTCTGATAATAACACCTGGCTCTTTTTCAGTACCTTTTACATTACTGTGGGGGTGGTGGTGGAATTGTTGCAATCTTCAATCTGTTAAATGTAACAAAGTTATTTTACTTTTAAATCTAGCAGATCTTTTATTTTGTGAAAGCTTGGCAAAAGCTCCTTGTTTTACACCAGAGTTAGTTTGCTGTTTTCTTCAGTCAATATTGCCACATAATAGAAATCTTGACTTAACCCAGCAGTTTCACCAGTGTCCTGCTTAGTGTCTGCTGCTACTGAAGGCAGCCCTGCAGCTTTGATTTAAGAAAGAATATATTTTTATTTGTAACTTAGAATTTGATCACTGTATGTCACCTTGGATGCATCAGAGAACCAACATGAATTTTAATAAATTGTTTTGGTCTTGGATTGTGTTTTTAAATGCTTGCCAAAGGGACAGAAATTAACTAAGGTACCAATAAATATGGTAATAAGGTATCAATAAATCATAGCAGATGTTTTGAGAGATGTTCAGATGGCCTAAATCTAAGCCATGTTGTATCTAGTGTTAATGTTTTATTGGCTTGGTGCCTTTAAAGGCTTAGAATCAAATAGGAAGCACCTGACACAAAATAAGTGGAATTTTGTTTGTCTCTGTCTGAGCTTCCCAGTTTTGCTGAATCTATTTGAACCTCAAGGTTGGTATGAAAAGTTCTCTGGAAACATTGTAGACTGAACACTGAATAAGGAACAATTGACTGCCCTAAGAGTAATGCAGAGCAGTACAGCATTGCTGTGCTCATTTAGTGTATAGCTATTTCAGAGGTGAAAAGAAAATCCAACTGCTTTGTCGTCATCTCACATCAAAGTGCAGTTTAAGTAATTTGAAAAAGAGTCAAGCACCATGATCTTTTTTTCTTTTGGGAAAACAGCATTAGGATAGACTTATAAACCTCATTGAGAGACGGAATGACTTAGTCCACTATAAAACTCATACTGAGATCACTGAGTTCAGTGATGGGAAAACTTAATTTGTAGTATGAATGAACTTGACCTCAAGTTGCACATAAATGAACTGTAATATTTTCACTTTGGGATTAAAAGAATGAATTTTGGAGTAAGAGAATACTTACTTTTCTCTTAGCTGTTTTTGTCTTTTGTTTGATTTTTGATTGGGATTTTTTTTCAACTGGGATTACCTACATTTCTGTCACACAGAAACTAGTAATACAGTTGGATTTATTTAAACTCAGCAAGTTTTCACTTCTAATAGTTGACATTCCAGTCCTAATTGGTAAATTATACACTATGAGCTCTGTTTTGTGGTGTTGGTTATAGTCTTGCATTGTAGACTTTTTCTTCTTGCACGTAATGATGGTACAAGGGACTAGGATCCAGCTTTTCTCACATGATTTCATAATAAATATTACCATGTATAAGACTTGTATATAAACTCCTGTCCTTTTTAATAGGTGATTGTAAAATGGGGTTCACCCATTTCTTTTGAAGTCAGACCATTCTGACAACATGGGCAAAGGAGTGTAGTTTCAGATGTTGACAGTACTACATACTCACTGAAGAGCAACACAAAAAACCCTTGAGAAATTTCTGTAGCAATGATTAATCTACCACCCATGTAACATCATTACTGCAAACATTGCCTTTATTCAAAGTTGTAGCAATTTTAAAAGTTCTGTTATCAGAACAGCTGTGACTCATGTTCAGCAAACCAATATGTGGGATTATATAGCATTCAGGGTCCTAAAGTCTGTGGAGTGTTATATTCATTTTGCATGAAGTAGAATAAAAACAGCTACAAAATATTTCTTTCCATTTCCTCTTGTTTATTTTAGATTAATTTCCCCTAAAATAAAGTGAGGTGATCACTGATTTCTGGTCCAAAATTCTCAGTGTAGTAGTAGAGATCTATAGTCCTATTAAAATTATAAGAAAGAAATTAATATGGCTTATGCATTCTTTACTTTTCTGGTTTTGTGTATGTAATGTAGATAGGTATTTATGTAAATATGTGCAGGTATAGGTGTCTACCAATTATCAGATTAAATAGTTCTTGCATAGGATCAATGGAAAAAACAGAAATGAAGTACTGACACTAGCACACTGATTATTACTTATGAGAACTAGTAATCGGTGTTTGAAATGGGGCTATGAACAAGTTTGAGGATTCAAAGATAGAGTATTATGCTCTGTTTTTTTCTGCAGAGAACCTATTGCAGATTCACATGTCTTGAAGCAAGATCTTCTTTCCAGAATGATAAAGAACAGAGTAAACATAATGTTGGGTTAGTTTGTGGTTGCTGAGAGGTCTCTTTGCAGGAGGTGTATGAAAATTGAGTGTAGGTTACAGTATTAAGGGTCTAAATTTTCGAACAAAATTAGCATACATGACAAGCTCTTTCTCTTACTTTTAGCTTTATTATGTTTATGTGTCTGTTTTTCTTGTGAGTTTGTAAGTTTACCTTTATTTTAATTTCCAATTTGTCCTGAAACTGTAGATACTAAATTTGAGAAACAACCCTATCTAGAATTTCCATCAATAAAGACTGAGAGTAAACAGAAAAGTAAATATCAACTGATCATGATACACTGTGCCCATGTGGTTACAATGTTTAGATAAAGGCAGTTCATAAAAGATTAAGGAACTGACTTTTCAACTACTTTTAACATTTTTGCCTAGATGAGTGAGTAATTGAGTGTCATAATATGGTTAAGCCTTTCAAACCGTACAGTTATTGAGAGATTCTTATGTTGACTGGATTCTCAAAAATATGGAAACCAAATGTGAACTTCACTGCTATTATCTAATTACATCCTCTTTCTCAGATGGTTTCCTTAATAACTTAAAGGTTATCGATGCATTCCTCATATGCTGCAACACTTTTATGTGTACATTGAGTGTCTCAGTGCATTATTTTGTTGGTGGCTTCACTTTATGTGTTTCCTTTCAAAGGTTTCTCTCCCTTTGGAGAACTTGTTAAAGCAGGAAAGGAGAGAAATGCAGTGTGCTTATGCTATTTATGCATCACAAGGGCAATAAAACAGACTGTGAAGGTTTTGAATGTCCTGCATGGTGCAGCAGGCACCCTAGCTGGATAGAGTAGAACACTACCTCCTCTCAGACATGACAGAACAGAAAAAGCAATATACATTTAGTAGCCTTTTAAATCTGTAAACAAATTGCACAATTGTTTCAAAATGTGAAAGCAGTTATTGATTAAATGGCATTAGAGTGCCCTTGGCTTTAAAAGACATTCAAAATAGGAAGCAATGTTCAAGATCAATAAAAGATTTTAAATTTCTGACCTAAAAAAGTAGCAGCAGTGTGTAATTTAAAAGCAAGTGGTTCCTTGCGATTCTTGGTTACTTTCTTTTGTATCCTTTACACATCTGTTACATCATCCAGAACCGGCTTCCTTTCTGCCAGAAGATGACAGAAATCTAAGGATTTTTTGGAACGTAACATCATTTGTCCCACCATGCACAGCTTTGCTTGGTCCCAATTTCTTCTCCTATTATACAAGCAGAGAGTAAAGGAAACAATAAATATGTTGGCACAAATCAATAAAGAGTAATAGGTTTTGCTACAGTTCTGATTTGGCTGCCCAAACTCTGGTTTGTGTGAAGTAAGGATGATACTTTTTTGTCTTTCTAAAAATTATTTGCTCACAAGCGGTACCCGTAATTTCTTTGGTTGACCTATAGCAGAGGAAGACCTGTTGGTTGCAGCTAACTTCTATTTTATATTGCCTAGGGGGAAGTAAGTTGTTTCCCACAGTTGCTGTATTTGCTGGATTTCTGATTCCATCCAGTGAAACTATCCATTTTTGTGATTGCTTTGTTTATGAGTGTACAGAGTACAAAGGGTTTTCCTTTAATTTTATCTCAGGGTAAAATAGCTAATCTGTTTTGACATGCTATCTAAATGACACTCAAACTAGTATACGGACTAACTCATCCATAAGTCATTTCTTTTATACACATGTACTGCTGTGTCCAAGAAAAAGAGTTATATTGGCTGCAAGAGTTTGAATAATAATGGTCATTAATATGGCGAATTGAGGGTCACCACATTCATCCCACATATCAAATCCCCTTTCAATGAGATCAGTTCCATCAGCTGTCAGATTCCATTAAATATATCCCCCAGACCTACTGACCAGCTGACAGTAGAGAAACTCAAAACCATACACCCACTATTAGCATTATAAAATGTGAAATCAGCTGGAAGGAATGATAGTAGAACTGAAAACAAAATAGATGAAAATCTATAATGCCCCTGTGTCTTCCTAAACAGAAACCCCTAAGAGTTAAAATGCCTCCATAAAACATGGAGGTAAAAACAAAGGTTGTCACATTGTTTTCTTCATAACCTATAATGATTCTTTTACCTTTTGTTAATGCAAGATTTGCATAAATGTTTCATGAGGTTAATACAATGCATAAACTGAGCAGTTTATTAAGCAACATCTGTGCTGTTTGCTCAGTTAATGCAGTGTTGTTTCCAAGTCACTGAAATATAACCTATCATAAGGTTTTGGTTGTTAAAATACTTGTTTTGCAAGGGCTGTGATCACATTTGACATTTTTAGCAGATGCCACAGTAATACAAAAGAATTCCTTAATACCACAATATGTGTTAGCAAAGCACCCAGCAAGAAGTGGATAGTATTCCACTGAGCTTGTAGAGTTCACTACAATGCATAAGACATGAGAACATCTTGTTGTGTGTCATCTTTCAGATAAAAATACTTCATTTCAAAACTTGCACAACTGCCTATGATACTTTTTTCAAGTGAGATCTGGTCATTAAGGCAAAAACTGTCAACAAGAGTCACTTTGATATTAATTTTTGAAACTTAAGAGTGTGAAAATCTTTTCACTGACACAATTTAATCTTGATATTGGTACCATATGGGAGTCTTTAAGGAAAAAAAGAGGAAAAAAGTTATGAGACTAATAATCTTCAGTGAAACTTGGCTTAGCTCTTAAAGCAGGTCATGCAGATAAAAGGTAGGCACATGAATTCTGTAGCCATATTCTTTCATTTTTTCCTGGCAAGGATTAAAGGAATGTAGTTTCAATTAAATCAGAGCGTAATAGAGATATGTTTTATATTATTGATTTTGTAAGCAAGAATTTGGGCATTTTCTAGTTTTGCTATGTACTTGATTTACTCTTTACCAGGAAGTACGGAAATTCTGGTCTTTAAAATTTGCATTTGTGTCTGCCTTCCCTCATCAAGTCCTCACTTTTATTTTGATTATTTGAAATCATATCATGCTTTCTTTGCAAGACATCCTCAAAATTAGAGTATGCAGGTCCTCATGATGTTTGAGTGTTTTATCTTTGGCTTAAAGGTTTCAAGATTACACTTGAGGTAGGAAAATAGTGATTTTTAAAATTTTTAATGAAATGCTTGCAGCAGTTACTTTGCCACTTGTAATATTGTACCCTGGACTTTATGCTTCTGTGTCTGTGCAAAATGTCCATTGAGTAGTGAGGCTGTAGAAGAACCTTTGCCATGCAGTTTCTGTGAGAGTAATTATATTGATCAAGTATCCCAGTTAAATTCCCGGTTGGGTGATAATAGTCCAGAACCTGAATGGCTTCTTGTATTTCCATTTGAGTAGATATGTTTGTTTTCTGATCTATCTTGGATAGTATTAGTTTGCTTTTGAGCAGTTGCCAGATCCTGCAACACGTGAGAAAGTTTCTCTGTTGTTTAAGTGCAGTTGCCTCAGGAGGGAAACATATTCTTAGCAAGAAAATTGTGCAACTTTCTGTGGCAAAACTCCTATTGGAGACTTTGGGGCAATAGCAGAAAGAAAAATGCTGTATCCAAATGAAACAAGGGAAATTTAGGTAACCATAATGACACAATTATCTCATTAGAATTTGGCTAGAATACTGTTGTTAACACATAGTTAGTTTCAGTGTGAACTTAGGATGCACAAAGAATACAAGATCAGACTCTATATAATGAAGGGATCATTTACACATATTATCCCCACAATGAAATGCTGTCACCCCTTGGTGGAAAACACAGCTGCTTTTTAAAAGCTGCTCTACTGTAATAAGTGTGTAACTAGAGCTGGTTGAAAAACATGAAAATGATTTTGTGAAACACTTTGAACTTTCTTAGTTGTTTCTATTTTGCAGGTTCACAATAGAGCATTTATTTATTCTCCAGCCTTTAGATTATTTTGTTCATGAACACAAATGATTTTGAATTTTAAAAGATCTTTGCACAAGAGATTTTTTAAAAAAAAATGTTTCAGTGCATTAATATTACTATTGCAAAATTACTTTGAACTTTGCAGGATATTTGTGTTAAAAATGAGATGTGTTGCAATATAATTTTCTAGTTTAGAAAAAAAAATGAAAGATAAAAGAACTTGACCAAATAAAAGTATTGATTTTATTTTGTGTTTGGTCATTATCGTTAGGGATTTTTTGCACAGAATCACAAAATGGTGGGGGTTGGAAGGAACCTCTAGAGGTCATCCAGTTCAACTCCCTGCTAAAGCAGATTCACCTTGATCAGGTTACACAAGAGAGTTTTTATATGCAAGGACCAAACACCTATTAGTACTGATATAACTTGTAGAAGTCAAGGGCACCACCAGACCTCATAAAGATCCCTCCTAGTCTGGATATAGGACTCAAAAAGCAGACTTGTAGAAGAACACAAGAACATAATGTGACCCATATTGGGCAGACAGAAAAAAAATTGATTTTCTCTCACATGTAGAGAGATTATTACTTAATTGGGAAAATAACCCTAAAATGTAAGCAATGTGTTAAGGACAGTCTAGTAGAATATACATGAATATTAGATGTTTCATATTTTGAATACAAGTAATTTTCCAACCTCCCTGAGAACAATTTTTCTGTGGGGTTTTTTTTTTTTTTTTTCATTTCTTTTCTCTGGTTTTAATTCCTACTGCTTCTGTCAATAGATGCTATGCTGCAGTTGTGATGGTATCAGGGCATCTTTGTCACTGGGCTGTTCAGATGTAGATGTGGTTCTACCACTTAGAGCAGCACTTACATTTTGCTTATCATAGGATTGTTTAGGTTGAAAAAGACCTTTAAGATCACAGAGTCCAACCATTAACCCAGAACTGCCACATCCACCAGTAAACTATGTCCCTAGACACCACACCTACATGATTTTTTAAATATCTTCAGGGATGGTGACTCAAATTCTCTGGGCAGCTTGAGTACTAGGAAGAAAAAGTTTTCCAGGAGTCTGCACTTCTGGGCATGAGGGATATGTCAAGAGGGAATATTTTAGTTGCCATCAAATATGTGGACATTTTTCTTGGCTGTACTTGGAAACTGTTTCAGTTTGTTAGGCCAGTAGCAAAATGCTGTTAGTAACTGGCCTCCTAAATTGGACTTCTGTTCTAGTTTCTTGATGTGTAATATTTTTATTTTGGCTCACTGATTAAGTTACACTTGACCTAATGAACAGGACTACAAATTAATCGCAGCAGAAGAAAGGTGGTCTTGCTCTCTCTTTGATCGTACTTATGCCACATGTTCCTGCTGGTTGTTTGAAAGAACTTGATTCTTCAACCTGGCAAAAGCAATTCACCACCCAAAGGAGGTTATACTTTTCTGAGGCCTCATAAGTTGTACTGACTCATGGAAAATTCAGACGAGGGATAATAAGGGAAGGCAGATGGAGGGAGAGGATCTGCTCTTGGGAGAAGCAGACAGATTAGTTCAGCTCAGCATGAAGCTGTTTCTTAAACTTTTTGGGATTGTTTGGTTTAGGTTTGGTGATAAGCTGTAAAAGCTAACTTAGGTTTGCAGTCCTGTTATTGTAATCATTTTGTTCACAGGGTTTTTATTTCTTAGTATGGAGCAGTACTTCACTGAGTGAGTGTTTCTCTAACACATATGGCATTTGGTACACATCTGAATCATGTCTGTGTCACATTGAAAGATATTTATTTCTTCTTAGAGGATTTATTTTCTGTCAGTTGATCTACATGATCAGATAAATGCCAGTGTGGAGGGGATGAGTTAGAAGTGGCTGTGAGTTTTGCAGTATCTGTTCAGAGAAACTGCAAACTCTATGTGAGTGAGCTTTGTTGTCATACATTACGAACAGGATCAAATTCTGCAGGCTCAAGTTGTGAGATCAGAATGAATTGAGTTGTGGAGTTTGCTACTTATTTATTTAATTTGAAGTTCGAAGACAATGAGAGAAAAATGGTAAAGTTCTTTTTACATATCTCAAAAATATCTAATGTGGAGTTTTTGCGGGTTTTTGGTGGTGTTTTTTCAGCTGTGTATATCTGATGAAAGAAATGGGACTTTGTATTATATATAGGATAATAAAAAACCCTGAGCACTGGCCTAAACCTACTCCGGCTGAAGTCAATGTGAGCTTTGACTATGGTTTCATTTGAGCATGCTTAACATGTTAGTAGCCTTAACTTAGAATCTTCTCTGGTAGTCTGGAGCCCAAAACCAATTAATATTAATGGTTAGAGTGCCTCAAATTATACTAAGTCCTGTTTATAAAGTAAACAGAAGGCTTTTTACAAAAATGGAAACCTCTTGAGAGTATTCCTCATTAACATTACCTACTTGCAGCTCTTTGATCTTTAATTTCCCTGGCCCTCTTGTCTCCTCACCTTTTCTCCTTCCTCTATTAGCAGATGATATGGTCCTCAGTTTTTAAAGAGAGAATGAACTCATTTTAAATACTCAGAAATGGTTGTTGCAAACACATACACACAGGATTCTATTAAAGTTATTGCAGTTTTAGATTTATTTCAGTGGGCTTTTGGTCCTACTTTTTCTGGCAGACTCTCATGTAGCCCTTAATGTATGTGTACTAGCAGTAACTAACACACTAATGGACACATGTAGTCATACGTGTAAAAGGGTTCCATGCTTTTGCTTCATTAATTAATCAACATTCTGAAAAGATTGTCAAAAGAAATAGTTTATATATTTATTTTAAATGTGTTTCTAAAGCAGAAAACTTTTGTATTCTGGAATTTCCATAAGAAGAGAAACAAACCAACAAATACTACAGCTATTCTTGGTTCACCTTTATAAACTGTATTGAACCACCTACAAAGACATAGCCAAGCACTTCCATAAATAAATCCCACGATAACAGATGACTAAAAAAATATTGCTATCTTCATATAACTGTGATTTACACAATTAAGCATTGTATTCCCTTTCTTTCTCTCAACGGAAAATGCAATTAGAAAATTTGAAGTAGCAGTTAGTGCATCTTCTTCTTAAACTTAGGCCAAAGTTTTGTCAAAATTAATGGGAAGCTTTTCAGTAGATTCAGTTTGCTTTGGTTAAACTCTGTACCTCAGTTAAAACACTATCTTATTGAAACATGATGATTGCCTGAAAGAATCTTCATAAAAGTAATTATTTTATGTAGTTTATTTTACATACATTTCATATTCATTTCTGCTCATCCCAGTCTTAAATCTATTCCAGAGAAAGCTTTCTAATCCAGTTTGAGGAAACACTTCACTTTGCATCAAGGGTCACATATGAAGATCTGAAGAAATCATGTGACCTGTCTACTTACAATTTGTGAACAGTTCAGCTAAACTACGTTTCTGGATTTTAAAGGAAATTCTGCAATATAATAATTGTATCTATTCATGCTATTTGTAATTTCCAAATGGTAAATCATCATCTGTAAGAAATGCTCTCAATCAAGAGAGAAAAAGACATATAATTATGTCATTTATAATGAATTCTAAAGGAAACAAAGACTTTAAGAGGAAAAACTCTGGAGAAGAGGAAGAAAATCCACCCAATAATACTAGTTGCTTTTAAGAAGATGCATAGCTGGTGAAAAATTTGCATTTATTATATGAAACTCAACATCAAATAATTCAGCAAGGGAACTGTCAAAACTCCGGAGTCTAGGCAAACGAGACTTGACTTTTATTAGATAAATTGCATACTCTTTTTCTTTTGTACACATCAATAATTTCAACTTTTTTTTGAAAAACAGTGCTCTCTTGTGTGTGAGTTCTGAGGATTGCTGCTAATCTTCATCTTTTGAAGCATCCATAGGATTGAAGGCATATGTCAATAACAGTGACATATGACCTTTGTGTGCAAGGTGCTATTGTCTCTTTGTAACAGCTAAGTCTATGATGTGAGATGATATGTATAAATGCTTAGAAACTATTGAAGAACCCTTGCTGTGCAGAAATCTGTAGACTCAGGAAAGATGCTTTCATACTGTAAGGCTCTTGAATGGCAAATATTGTCTGGCAGAATTTGGTTTAATCCATTTACATTTGATGCCAACTTTAACAAATAGCATTGATTAAAAAAACATATATCTTTAAAAGAAACTAAATAGGAAGAGAAAGACAAAATATCCTTGGTTTTCTACTGACATTGCTGTCTAGATTTACTGAAGATGGAATTAATTTTAGTTCAAACAGCTTCTGTGCAAGTGCAAACTGGTCTTTATTATTATAGATATTTGTTAGGTAGGAGTCTTCTCATATGCTAGTCTAAATCAATAAATCACTTAATGCATGTACTTACATCATCATAAACCTGGTAAAGGAATACCTTACTGGATGAATCAGTTCATAATAATAATAGCAGTAGTAGAAATGAAGGAGTGGAAATTCCATGGTTAGATGTTTTGTGTGCTGTGGATGTTGAAGACCTAACTTTCGTGATGTGCAGGGTATGATCAGGGCAGAAAGTAAAAAAAAATCCCTCTGAGATTGTCAGATGAAGCTGTATCTTTGTATATGATAGTGAAATTAAGTCCTAAAATCTCACTTTCTTCTTGTGCTGTGGACATTGATTTCAAAGGCACACATGGCTCAGGTAAAGAGTAAAGATGTAACTCTGCCTTCCTTTTAATCCCTGGGACATTAGGAAAAAGCTACTCAAAACAGTATAAACAAATTTGAGATTTACTGTCTCTGAGAAAAGAAACTGAGTCATTCCTCTAAAGGAAAAAGAGAAAGTGAAGAAAAGGACACATCTGAGGCTGCAAACTGGTGAAGCCTGGTGCTAGTGGATTTCAGAATGGTTGCTGAATAGGGCTTTCACAGATATCTACAGTCTCTTTTCAGATCCCAGCTTCTGAACAGCTTTGGTAGTAAGCCTGGTTTTGCAGGGTTCAAGCACAGGCAAAACAAGTGATTGCACTACACTTATTTTACTGCCCTTTGTTAGTTTGCTGCTTTGGCAGTGTCTTGATTTGCCTGCTGTTTATGGCCAAACGTTACCCACAGAGTTAGGATTTCTCTGTGTGTATGTGGTAGCAAAGCATTATCATATCTTTTTGGACATAATTTAAAAGTATCCAAGAATTTTGGGATCTTCAACCTAACACAACTCCAGAACTTACTTTATTCTTAGCATTCTTGTCCTGACAATGCTCATACTTTTCTGTCATTTTGACTTCACCAATATGCAGGTTTGGTTTAAGTGAAGTTGTTCTTTCCTTGTAGTTCAACATCATTCAAAATGGAAGATCACAAAAACAAACAGAAGGTAAAGAATAAATCACCATAAAACCAAAAAGTGATCTAACTAGGTTGATCTTATGCACTTTCAGTGTGTCTTACTAGTGAGCACAAGTTCTTCAGGCCATCATGGAAGTCCAAGTGACAGGAAAATGCTGTCATTGCTAATGTGGTGACTGCTGTTTTCTGATGTTGTTGTGGTCCTGCCTATCAAAATAATTCATCCTGAAAAACAGCATATTGTCAGCGTTGGCTGACATCCTCAGAAGATAAATCAGACTGTCAAAGTCTAGTCCATCCTCTTATCGTATAAAACATAATTAAAAGTTGAAGCAAAGCCGTGATAAGGAAAATATGTACAAGTAGAAAGAAGATGACAGCTGTTCAGGTGACTGACTGTATTCTCAGTCCTATCATTCTTGCAGAGTTACCAAGATATACTTTTCACAGTTGTTACATATCTGAGAGCTGTTGGTGTGATTTTTTTTCCTTCTTTTCAGCTGCTAGATGGCATTAGAAACAAAATGTGTTAAACAGAATCATAATGTTCTTGCTCTGTGTAAGGAGACAGAAGGGAAGAGAACTTCTGCATCTGTGTCTGGAAGAAGGTAGAATGTAAGAGGGCTCTTCATTACTGGGGCGTGAGGATGGAATGGATTAAGAATGTTTTACCTGGTTCAGAGACTGAGGAGTTCACAGGTATATGCAAAAAGCAGTGAGGTCTATGCAGCTGGAACTTCACAACCGCCTTCTGAATTCTGCTTCTGGATAGTGGTATTACACAGTTTCTACTTGGTGAAATAGCTTGCATGTTGGATTGCTTTCCTCTTCTTTTTACAGATATCCTGGATGCCTCTCCCCTGGTAGCTGACAGAAGGGTATTTACTGATTCAGAGAGTGATGCCTCTGATTTTAAGATGCTTTTACCCCTTTGTCGTGTAGCCAGGGGCCTTTGCAGCTGACTTTCAACTTTTAGACAGGATCTAAGGTGTTTCACTTGGTGGCAAATGCAGTAGTGATTAGTATAAGTTTTAAATCTTCTTTTTATAAATCTGTGTATTAGTATCATTTATAAGATGTCACTGGAGTAGTTGCTGTCCAGATGCATCACCTGAACAGACAGTTGTAACACAGTGTATTTTGACTGTCATCTTGGCACTTGTTCCAGTGGCATAGAAAATAAATAGTGATTTTTAATTCAGTGTCGAGTATTCAAGACCTTCTCTCATAGTAGTTCATCTGCCATTAATTAAATTTTAAAACAATATTCTGTGAAGTTGAATGGAACCATCAATACCTAAGCAGTGTGGTTGTACCTGCCCCCATAGTACCTGGTACTTGCAAATGAAGAATTTGGAAGGTCAGTAATATGACATTAAATTAGTGTGTCACAGACACAGTGTCTGACGATAGGTCAATGCCTCAGTAAGAGAGTTCACAGTTAGTGGAGATGTAAGACTTTTTTGCAATAGAGAACTGCGAGAGGACAACTTTTTCCCTTTCTGGGGAATAACAATGGTGGACTTCCCAAAGCATCTGGCTGATGTCTGCCTGTCCTGAAAACACAGCCTTAAAAAGCTTTGGGCCAGATATGTAAAACTATGTGTGGGGTTTGTCATTGTTGAACTATCTGCAGCATATGCCAAGTGCCAGGGAATTTTAACTTATGGATTCCATTACAAGCACAAGCTTCACTAAACAATACCAAAAGACTATCAGAGAACACTTGCCAGCTTATTGTAACAGTTACTGAGTGGTGGTGTGTTTTACAGTTTATAGGATATGGCTTATTGCATCTCACTGGTCACCTTCACTGATTGCTCACTGCAAGCCTCTGGGAAAGTATTAGTCCATACAGGCACCTAGAAGGAAGTTCTCCTAAACAGTTTCAGGCCAAGTTATCACTTCCTTTTCTCACCCTTCCCAATTTTCATTTTTTCCAATAATCTCTCTGTGTCTTGTAATGACAAATCTTAATGAAAGTTTGTTTTTTCAAACAATTTTTACTATGTGTTTTTGGTCTGTGCCATTCATATAAATGAAAACAGTCATGCCTTCCATAGTTGTTCACTTGACAAGGATTTCGTATTGATGCTTTTAGCAATCCTGCCAAAACCTTTTCTTTACTGAATTTCTCTTCTTTTCATGTTATGCGCTGATATTCCAGCTTTCAAGAGTTAACAGACTCAGAATTTAGTTCTGCGCAGTTTAAATCATAGTCTTAGCAGTAAGGAGAGATGTCAGTTCTCAGTGCTGCGTGTTATTAACTCACTACTTCAAATTGCAGTAGAATTGAATCTCTCCATATTCTGGAAAAACTATGAGTTTCTATAAGTTACTTCTTTAGGTTAATACTACTTTGTCTCATTTTCTGATTGTTCAGGTAATATAGTTTTTTTTCCACAAATACTGCCAAATTTTATGTATTTAGGATTATTACTTGTTAATTTAATCCTTTTACTTTTTTTTCTTAAATACCTCTTTTAGCTCAAAAGTTACTGTAAATGGATCCTATTGGAGGGCCTGTAGTGTAGCCAAGTAAATATATCAACAGCTAGGAGATACTAGATTATCAAGGTCCTTTTGTGGTATATTGGTGTGTATTTGCTTCATTCTTTGTGATTTTTATCAGAGCTGGAATCAGTCACTGAACTGCATAATCCTTTAGTCTAAATTAGAATGGATGTTCTATCTTCTTACACCCTTAATATGTTCCTCAAATGACTATGCTAGAAATAAAGGTTGAAAATTATATTATACACAGCATCCAGCTTGAAAGGTCTCAGCATGGAAGGAGGGATACAATAGTTTAGAAACAAGACCTTGAGGGTACTCAGGTTTAGGCCAGTGACAAACTAATTATTCTCTCATCTTCCTTGAGTTCCCTTTTCCCCATTTTTCTACCCATAAGCTTTTAACAGTTAGTGCCTGACCAGTTATCTGGGTACTGCTGTTGACTTGTTACTTTTGATCTGGACTCTGTCTGTGATTTTTTTTTTTTGCTGTATTCTATTGGGCTGAAGTTTCCAGGTAATAGAGTCTTTTATTGACTTTTGTTGATGGCTTGGTCATTGCATATGATATTTCTGTTCTAGACTTTGAGAAAAAGACTAATTTGTTACATATGTGATTACAAAGATCCTTACCTAGAAAACACAGATGTTATTGAAGCATATGTGGACAGCTGGAATTTAAGTAGCTTGATTACCGTTGGTAGGAAAGATGTAGAGTAGTAGCACAGGCTGTCAAGGTTGGCCTTGATGACCAATGACCTCCTGCAACCATCCTTAAGTGAGTGCTAGCATGTTTTCACTGGTATCAGTATCAAAACTAAAACTCAGATGCAATTTACTGCAATTACAATGCTTAGCAAAAGCAGTTCTTTCTTCCTTACACCCCTCAGAGTTACTGGTGTTGCATTTGTTAATACCAAAGACCTAATTCTTTTGCAGCTTAGATAGTGAAATCTGTATGGTGTGGTATAGCTATTTCTGCTCACAAATTTGTTTGATATGTTTTCCAGGAATCTTTCATATTATACTGATTTTGATGTTGAGAATATTCTTTTCTAACTTAGGTAATTAGAGCACAACAGGGATTTTTTTATTTTTCCCTCTGTTCCAGATTTGCCTTATTTTTGCTTTAGCTTCTCTCATTTTGTGTATCACGTTTCTCAGATGCATCTCACAGGTTTTATAACTACCTTATTTCTGGTCAGGGATGATGTGCTCTTTATTAGAGTGTGATATAGTAGAATATATTTTCATAGGTATGATGACTAAGCTAAGGAAAATTGAAGTGTGACAGTTTAGAAATGGGGCCAGTAAAACATTTTAGAACAAAATGAGATCTACCGTAAGTCAGCCAGTATTGACTAATTTGTGATGAAATCGTGCTTGATCAGGCCAACGCTGAATTTAGCTGTCATTCCTTTCTGAAAACATGCTGTTTATAGCTTTTGTAATTACTTAGTTGTTGATTGGGAAGGCTTAGAGACTTTGGAAGGACCTGTTGCTTGTTTTGAATTTGCTATTGAAAACTTCCTGGATCTTTCAGTGGGATGGAGAACCCAGAATTGCCAGGCTTTGCCAAATTATTTACTTTTTTTTATGTAATAGTTTATTGAGAATAAGTTCAACTTGATTTTTTTTCCCCAAAATCTTTGCAGTTTTGAGCATAATTTATTTGATAGACTGTCCTTTTTCTTAAGTCAATACATGTTTGTAGTGTGGTGGTCTTTTCCTAAGGAGTGCTCTTGTTACCTTTTTCATAGAAAGGCAAATGTGTTATAAAGAAATAATAGCTTCCCGGATGCCCAGTTACTGAGATTGTTTTGTAAGGACAAGTAAGACATCTAATAACACATGGAAGCTATGTTGCTTTTTTTTTTCAGATGCTAAACTTTTTTCCAAGGCTAGGATTTGTTCTGTGGGTGAAGACCTGTTTAAACATTTATCACAAGCAAACCACCGTGCTATTCCAAACATGATATATTTCACTTTAGTACTGCTGACTTCAGCTTACTAATTGCCTGACAGCATTTTCTTTGTTAAGCTTTAACTGTGATCATCACACTTTTGTTGTACTGACAGTAGAAATATTCAGTCACAGACGACCTAAATACATCATAAGCAAAACTGTACTAATCTTTCATAATGGGTGTGCTTTTGGAATTATATGGAACACGTGCATATAATCATTGTCAGGAGCTACGTGCATTCAAGTCTCCAAAAGCAGCAACTGAAAGCATTATCTGACAAAGCATTCTGATTCTCAGTGTGCTTGACTTACAAAAAAAATATCCCAGAACAACAACAAAAAAAACCCCAAACAAACAAATAAAACACATAGAACCATAACGACGCAAGTTTTTTATTTTATAGCCAATTAAAGCTGCTTTTTAAATCGGAATCAGCAAGATGGACATATCAACTGTATATGGTCTGGATCAAACTAGTCAATTCCTTTTGTGATGATATGAGTCCACTTAAATCCTCTAGCACTCTTTCTGCTGAATTGACTAATATTTCTTGTTTTTCAGAAAAAAGACAAACTGTATACATCATGTGTGCTTGAAGAGGTATTGTCTGGAGACATCTAGTTTTACACAAAAAAGAGTTCTGTAGTGTTGGTTGAACAAAGCCTGATTTGCTTCTGTTACCACTTTCTAATTGTTTGAAAGGGAAGGTTTGGTCTCCTAGCATATAAGCAAAGGTATGAGAACTCAGAATCCTGTGCTACATGTCTGCCATCGGCAGCTTTGAACTCTTTGTTTCTTTGTGTTTTAAACTTGGCTAATAAAACTTAATTTGCAAAGGCTGACATCTACACATCAGTGAGCCTATGTTATGAATCATGATGTAGTATAGAATTTTTGGAGTCACATAACAGTTATCTTCTGTAACAGCACAGAGCAGTTAATAACCCTCTTGATGAAAATTTTCTTACTGTCCAACCTAAACCTCTCCTGGTGCAACTTGAGCCCATTTCCTCTTATTCATTATTAGAGAGAAGAGATTGACCTGCTTTCAGATAGTTATAGAGTAATCGCGTCTCCTCTCAGCCTCCTCTTCTCAAGGCTAAATCCCCACCTGCTCCTCATCAGATTTGTTCTCTAGACCCTTCACCAGCTTTCTTGCCCATCTCTGGACACATTCCCAGCACCTCAATGTCCTTCTTGTAGTGAGGGGCCAAGAACTGGACAGATTATTTGAGGTGCAGCCTCACCAGTGTGGAGTACAGGAGGATAGTCACTTCCTTTGTCCTGCTGGCCACACTCTTGCTGATGCAAGCCAGGATGCTATTGGCCTTCTTGGCCACCTGGGCACACTGCTGGCTCATGTTCAGCCACCTGTCCATTAACACCCCCAGATCTTTCCTCTGGGCAGCTTTCCAGCCACACATCCCAAGTCTGTAGCACTGCATGGGGTGGTTGTGGCCCAAGTGCAGGACTTGGCACTTGGCCTTGTTGAACTTCATACAATTGGCCTTGGCTCATTGCTGCAGCCTGTCCAGGTCCCTCTGAAGAGCCTTCCTGCCCTCAAGCAGATCTGCACACTAAGGGTACACTCAATCCCTTCATCCAGACCTTCAAAAGACTTCAGAGTCTCATAAGATGATATGAAAACTTCAAATATTTTTAATATGCATTACTTTTTGTTAGTGACTATGCTAGCAGTTGTTCAAGTGGTGTCTCAAGCTGGATTACGTAAGCAATGATGATTACATGTCAAGGCCTTGAAAATGTTCTGGCATTTGTCATGTTCAGACATACAGACAGGGATTTTTTGAAAGCACCACCATAATTTATGATTTTCTATAAGTTAGACAATTTGGAATATCTCAGCTTATCGTGTCATCCTTGTATATGACTTAATGAGCTATCAGAAATAGATATGCACAATGAAAGGTCTCTCAATTTTACTAAAAGTATTTCCATAAGGAGCACCTTTGTGCTCACAGGCATACTGCATATAATAAGAATAAAAGGGCTTTCGAGAAAATATTATTTTCTGAAGTACTTGAGGAACTATTATGTGAACACCTCCTCCTGCCTACGCCCCCCCCTCCTTTTTTTAAAACTGTAATTTAGGGCCAACAGAATGGATAGAAAGGGTAACTCTCAGTTCTGTGGTCACACTTTGTCAAGAAACTTTATTTTTATAAGGCCCCAACAACATTTTACACATATAATATTCATTGTGCTATGTGATAAAGATGTCTGACATCAGCTTGTAAGTTTCATCTAAATGAATACTAAAGGAACAAGGGAAAAATATGATGGTTCATTAAATGCATCTCAGTTCAAAATAGAACACTGAAATTCAAGAAATTGGATTAATTTACAATAAGGTGAATAGTAAATAGACATATATGTTATAGTAATATAGGCAATTATAGAAAATATTTATATCTACAAATTGAAATTACTTTTAAAGTGAAGATGTTTAGAACCATTACAGAAAAATGAGCTACTTTTGCATTGAATTGGACACAAAATAAGCAACTCAGACTTACCCTTTTTCAGAGGAACTTTACGCATTTATACTTTTGCCTGTAGATATCTTATTTGCTGTCAGTTCATTAGTTGAACTGATGAATGATATTTTTCCTAAAGATTTAAGCATGTAACAACTCCGATTGTGGGCTTGTGTGGATATTTCGTACTGCAAACTCCTTTGGAATGTTTTTTTGCAAGTCCATGTGGCTGTATCTCTCAATCAGTTCTATTTGGAAATAAAATATCTATACCTTTGAAAAACCATGATATTCCAGGCTGCTTTGACAGAAAAATTGAAGGCTGTTGAGGCTGAGATTTTAGAAGTTCTATTGTGTTTCTAGTAGATTCTTAACACTTTGTTGTATTTCATATATACAAAATAATTTCATTAATTGAATTCTGACTAAAATTTTGTGAAGAATGAGGAATGATTACATTTAGGGTTTAAAGTAGTATCATTTACTTTGTTTCTGCTGTTTATGGGCAGAAAATACACAGGTATGAATATTTGCAGTGTTAATAACAAATTCATGGAGGAGAAAAAAGTCTCCACACTTAAGTTGATTCAGGGGAAAAACAAAGTAATTTATCTTCATATTTTTGAAAGATTTGTTATCAAGTGGGATTTTTCACTCTGTCAATTTATTTAAGTTACTGATATATTTTTTACTCTTTATAATTTATAATTATTACTTCTCTGAGTTGATATCTGAAGGAAAGCTTTCTTGGGTTTTTCATACATACTGATATTTTCATAACAAGATGAATAATTAATTTAAAAATAAGACTAGCAGTAAATTTTTCAAGTTTACTGCTAGGCGACTTCACAATGAAATGGAAGTTTGTGGTGATTTTTGTGCAGCACATCATTATAGCATTGCTCCTCTTGCCAAGCTTACAGAGCATATTTCAGTCTCTATGACTTTGAAGTATGTGTTCTCTTAAGGCTTAACAATGTCAAGCTTCATAACACAAGAGCTAGTTTGCTTACTTCCTACTTTAAATTGCTTGTAATTTGAAACGTGCAAACATTTCCACTTTATCAAGCAATGCTGCTAAACATATTATTGCTGCAACCTGCATGTTTTATAGCGTCTGTATATATAGAAAGCTGTGCTTTATTAAAATAAACTGTAAAGAGGCTTAACTCATTATGGAATTTGCTAGTGTCTAAAATGAAATATCTTCAATTTATTATAGGGATTTAGGAACCTTTGAAGAAAAGATATAATGCTGTTGTTGCAGAAATAGGATGTTAACTTTTTTTAGGCCTCTGATGTTTGTAGCTGGATGTACTATTTATCAAAGGATAGGTCTATCTCAGCCTGAAAAAAAAACCCCACAATTATTTTTTGTGTGATCTTCAAAGATTCAAAAATGTGTTTTTATTCTGCATTCAAGCAGAAGTCCTTTAAAATACTTTCATAAAATAGGGTTATATAGCATCACTTAATTTTAAATTTGTGTTTTAGGTAGAGTGCTCACTTTTTCGTAATTTTATCTCACTAATGAGAGAGTCCATCTTGGAAGTAGTAAACAAAATGTGAAGCTCTTGACTCCACAAAATGTTGTGACTTCTGCAAATTGCAATTGCAAGCAAATTCTAGTTCTTTCTTTATACCGAGAAGTGATACTTTAGCTGTTGCTTTGTTAGCATTCATATTTTGTTATAATGAAATTGTTTTTTCAATTTTGGGCCCAAGACAGGTGTTGATTAGAGATGATGATTTCAAAGCAGAAAACTTATTTTCTTTTTCACAAGGCTAATTCGTGGTCTTTTTGTTCCCTCCATTGATATTGCTTGGCTTTTAACATTTCAAAAGTTATTCATTATTTAAGCTTTCACAGGACTGAACTGAACTTTGATCTTGCAAGAAGTACACACAGGTGAAATATTTCTAGCCACTACTGCAACTTACAGACATAAAAGCAAGGATAATAAGCTATCTGTTATTTTTCTGAAAAGGGCCTCCTGAGTGTCATATAAACTATAATAATAGAAGATCTGAAATAATAAAATAATTCTGAATGGTGTAATTCATCTGTGAGGCAACTTACTGTAGTTTGTGTTAGATAAGGACTTTCGCAAGATAAAGTTAGCTGCTACTTACCTCTATTTCTGACCATCTGGAAATTCAGTCCACATGCAGTTTCTCAGTTCACAAAGATGAGGAGATTGTTACAATAGTGAATGTGTTCTATATACCAGTGACATTTTTCAGGGCTGGTACTGTGCCAAGCACAAAATAATGTTGCTGAATTTTGATAGCTCTTGTTCATGTAGGAGCATCTCAGAAAAATGGAATGGTCATATCCCATTTGAAAAAAAAAAGTGGTTTTCTTTAGTTTCACAATAGGAAACTTGACTTTACCAAGTAGAATTTTCCAACAGAAGAAAAAGGCGCTTAGGTTTTAATGCCTTGCCAAATCTTCAAAACTATTGCACCTTAGGAAAAGCAAAATTGAAAGGACTTCCAAAGGTGTAGCAAGTTATGAAAGGAACTGAGTTCATTTTTCCAGCAGGAATGTCTCCCCACTTTAGCTTTCCCCACTGTTGCAGCTGATGGCACAAAAGTAAGCACCTGTGAGATTCTGAGGCTGGGAAGGGCCTTCCTAGGTATATGCTATTTTGATTAGATTGATTTTTGTGTGTATGTGCGCTAGCCACAGTAAAAAAGTGACTGACTTTGAGAATTGTTGCAAATACTCAGTTGTTTTAAATACCGTGTGTCCTAGCAGGTACAAATTGAAAATCCAGCATGCTGACAAAGGCAAAGCTCTGGAAAGCGGTGGAGATAAGAGAGATCTGTTTTGCTGTCATCTCTATGGCAGCTGGACTACTCCATCCCCTCTGTGAGGAGATGGAAAGCCTATTGCAAGAAAAGCTTTCTAGACTATATTTTGTAATGTAGTTTATCCTTGAATGTATCAGTGCCTTTATCAACTAGCATTATTTTTAAAGCAAATTTTCATATGCTTTGAAGTGGTGATAAGGCTTTTTGACGCTGCAGCTAACAAGCATAATTGAGAAGTTATTCCAACTGAAATACATATGAAATGTTTCTTTGTATTGTACTTGTTGCTCTTTGATAGCTTTTTAATGCATATGCCAAGCAGTTAATTCTATAGTAATTTACACCATTTGTCATAAATCAGCCAAAGTTCTGTCCTGCTTCTTTCTCTCCCTGGTTCTCAAAGTTATTACAGTTTTCCTTATGACACAGAATGAGATGCATTACCTGAATTATGGTCTCAATTTTTAAAAAATAATTAAATAAAAGAATTTCTGTTATTTATGGAAGAGCTTTTACTGGCAGTGACTATCTGCCATCTAATCTGGAGCTTAGCAGCAGCTACACTCTGCAATGTGTGTATGACAGTGGTTCTCAAACACTACAAGTTTCAGCCTAGCTTCACGCAATGCATCTTTGTAATTGAAATGAAATTGATGCTGGCTCTGCAGGCATTGGCAGGTCCTCATTCTGTCCAGAAAGACAGTTGGTTTTGAGCAGTAGTGTTTTGAGCACAAGGAAGTGCTAGCAAAAGTGTTCTTCCAGACATGGGGCAACTGAGATGTCAGGTTACTTGTCCTGTGATGTGAACAGTTCTGGAAAGCTTTTATAAACCATCTATGGAATAAAAAGAGCTTGGTTCACGGCACTAAGTGGGTTTGGTTCAGTAGAAGAGGGTGTAGTGTCCAATGCTACTCTTGGGAGAAAGAACTAACTAGCCTTTTCTGTCACTCCAGACCCCTGAGCATCACCTTCAACTCCAGATCCTCACCTGTAAATGTCAGTATAGCCTTTCCTTTTTTTGCCCTCCACTGGTTTATGCTGCATGCAATGTGATTAATTCTCCCTCCAGTAGATATCTTGCCAAATTAGGAGTGACTCAGTGTACATATTTGATGTGCAAGAGATAATGTGTTCCTAATATTTTCTAGAATGCCTGAATGTGGTCATCCATACTTCAGTTGTGTCATTTTGTTCAGTTCATCTTGTTTAACTATTAGCTTTCTTCATATATATGCTTTTATCAATTTTCATATATGCTTCAGTTTCTGAGGCTATGGTCATGAAAGGGTCAGAGAGGTGATTACAAGTTGTAAAATGACCTTAGCAGTAACTGTTTAAGCATAAGTAATGTTCTGAAATTGCCTAAAGCAAAAACTGCCAATTCAGAGCTGATTGTAATGAATCAGATTCTTCTGTACGAAATAATGTGATCAATTTCTCATTTCACTGAATAAATAAGCTGGAAGATAGGGAACTGTCTATGACCTGCTGTTAACCTTTTCCCTCATTATTCATATCAAACCTATGACATGCATGTAAGAAATCTCTGGTTCAATTTTAGCTAATTATTTGTTAGAAGTGAAGGCTCTGTGAAGTGTTACTGATTGTACAAGTACCTAGGGACCTTATGACATCTAATGAAAATAATCGCAAAGAAGCTACTCAGGCCTATATGCTTTTTGTCTAGCTATCATTAGTACTAGAAATACTCTAGTTCAGGGCAGCAAAACTTGTGTGTCTGTTGGTGCCGGTTCTTTCAGTTGTAACATACTATTAAAATTTATGATATCTGAATTTTTGTTACAGATAGGGTGTCAGGCAAAAAAAGCTGGAATAAATTCTGAATTTGTTCATATATTTCATGAAGACTTAGCAAATTAGTGTCTGAAGTGATTTTTATGTAAAAAAAATATTTTTAGTTAATTGATTGCTTTTATTTTTGTGGCTAGCTAGAAAAATAACTTTATTCAAGGTATGAAAATGAAAAGCAAAGTAATAATGGCTTTCAGATGCAAAATAATGAACAAAGGAAATATTTAATAGCCAACAGCCAAAGGAAAGTTAATAGCCAATAATCTCTCCAAAATCTATAAATTCCTAATATTAACAAAGAATGAGAATACATTATATTTCAGGAAAATAATTGACAAAATCAAGGTAAAAATATTTCTGGTCTGATTATTACATTTTAAGTCAATAAGCAAATCCGTGGTAAATAGGATAAAGTAAAAGGTTTCAGGCTGGGATTGAAAATTCCTCTTCAATGTCCTGTTGAAGTGAAGATGTCAGAGTTCAAGAATTGGCAATTCAAACTCCCTTGATAAAGACAGTGTTTTCAATTGAGATAGGATGGCTGCTGCTATCTCATGGGTGGCTTCAGGTCCTCCTAGCTGTGGAATAACAATTTATGAAGAAAGCACACTTGTTATATTCTGTCACTGAGAACTCTCTTAATAATATCTCCTCCCTCTTCACAATAACTAATCGAGTCTGGGTAAAGAGAAGATGTCAGTTTTCAAGACGATTATCTCTCCAGCCTTTCTGGGTGATACTTAACTATGTGTACTGACAGTCTGCCCTCTCTACAGCTTTTTTTCTCCTCTACTGTTCCTGTTTTTCTCACATCCTTCTTATTGCACAGCATCAAATAAGGGACATCGCAGCTACAAGAGAATTGATTCCCCCTTCTTTATGTCCTTTCATATCTGTTGAACATGACACATCCTCAAACAGGCTGGAGAATTCATTTGACTGCAAAGTCACTCTCTCAGGCCAGCAGATGCAAACCTGCTGAGGGATGGGGGATGGGATTGAACATCATCCATGGAAAGCTCTTCAGAGTCTTATATTTATGAAGGGCTTAAACATGACTAATTATATTAGCTGTCAGTGGTGTGGGGCAGAGTTAAGTGAAAGTGAAGTCAACCCTCAAACTTAAGCTTCATGCTCCTGCAGCATATATTTTCAAAAGAATCTGGCAACAATGAGAGCAGTAATCTTTAGAGGTAACATCATAGATGATGCCCCTTAATGCCTGGATTGATAGACTGTGTTTGATTCCAACTTTCCTCAAATTTTGCACAGGTGTAAATAACTTTACAAGCCTTGAGGCAGTAGAGATTCGGGCCAATGAAATTACAGCCTTGAAGGAATTTTTATAGCTTAGCTAAGAAGCCCTCAGTACATGGGTTTATCAAAAAAGTGGTGGCAGACTCCTGGCTGCACCCAACGCCACTAGGCATAGTAAAAATGAAGTTAGTGGGAAGACAAATGAAGGCTGCTCTCTTTTCAGCTAAGTCAGTCCATGGTCTTCCTTGACCCTGGGGCTAGTGATTGCTGACTAGAATCTCAATGGCTATTTTCTAGTGACAATTTCAGTGTC
Organism: Colius striatus; assembly: GCF_028858725.1. NCBI lineage: Eukaryota > Metazoa > Chordata > Aves > Coliiformes > Coliidae > Colius > Colius striatus. Next base: position 7,696,933 of record NC_084772.1, read on the forward strand.
TGAGCTCATTAATCAATTTCTATTCAGCAGAATCAGTTTGTGGAAAACTTGCAAAGGTTACTTAATCCAGAGGGAACGTGTACTGTTAGACAGAAGATTTTCAGCTACAGTATTAAAATAAAATTTCCCAAATCTCTGTCCTGTATCACATTTTCCATGACCTTATTAATTACTGATAACAAAGAAGAAATCCAGCCTTTCACTACAACCAAATAATTTATGGTAATGCTAGGAAAATATAACCTCTGCTTGCGTTCTTTAAGACAAGAAGTCTTTCTGTATCATTACATCATAAAAACTGCCACATCTCTTGACCCCTTGGCTCCAGCATGAAACAGGAAACAAAAGTTCTGAAATAGTAAAAAATGAATAAACGAGACAGGCTTTAACTCTCTCCAGTAATATCAGTTATCATCCAGTCTAAGAATCGGATTTGAAAGCAATTTGTAGAAACCCCCAATCTGTTTAAGTCCTTGCAAGGTTAATCCTTACAAACACCTGGCACAGGACTTGAGTGACTTGGAGGAATTCCCTAGACCTAGTAGCTTTTCACAAGTGTGTACATGCAGTATGGCAGAATACCCAGGAATGGAAACAGTTATAGCGGTGGCTTGTGGAAATAAGGAATGTTTTAACGTTGAAGAAATAGGCTTAATGATTTCAATATGAAAGAATAAAATACTACTTAATTTCTTAAACATGGTAAAAATATTTTTAGAGCGAACCTACAAATGTTTGGTCTTAATTTCTGTTGCCCATTGTGTGTGGGCAATTATTAGCTGCCCATGGTAGTATCCTGGCAAACTGCTGCTCCGGGGAAGCACAATGCCAGTGTTCAATGTGATTCAAGAGCATAGTAGAGTCATTTTGTGCTCAATGTATTTTAATTTTTTTTTCTTTTAATATTTTTCCATTAGATTGTTTCCTTGTGTCTGTAGTTGTTTCCTTTGCCTATAATGAAATTGTGTATTCAACTTCTGCTAGGGATAATGAGGTATTTTGTGATCTCTTTCAAGTGTTGGCCTTGATGGGGTAACTGTGGACAGTATAGGAAATGGTATAACATCTTAGTGCTCTTATGATCAGACCATGAAACAAGGTACAGCAGACACCACAGCCAGCTTTTAAAATGCAGATATGAACAAATACATACTGAGACCAGCTTAGGGTTTCATTTTATTTTTCTTACTGAAGAAAGCAATCCTTTATTTCCTTTACGTGAATGTTTCCTGGATTAAAGTTTTCCTAGGGCCTCATCCACTTTTCTGTCATGTTGTTGCTCTTCATGGTCATAGCACAGCTAATAAAAGAACTACCGATAGAAATAAGGAGACATATGGGTAGAGTTAGTCCTCAGTTTTAGTGTCTTCACAAGATGGCCAATTTGTGAAGGTGATATTGACCTGATTTGTCCTGAGATCTGAATTGAGGTCACTTCCATGGAAGATTTTGCATTGCAGAGCTTAACACCTGACAGAGAACATGCCAGGGTTCCTCTAAATTATCCAATACTGTATGAAAGTGCGAGGAAGGGAAGGTTGTTTCTGTACTATGGATCAGAATGACTTCTAGGAGATGCTTAAACATTGAGGTAATGGTGAATTTACAGAGAAGTCCAAGCATAAAAAGGGAAACCTGCATGTGAACTAGCCAAGAAAACAATCTTGTTTAGAATTAATAAAACCTTACAGTATGTCCTAGGTTGGCATCTCTTCTGTCAGCTATTGTTTTAAGTACCTACCTAAGTAGCTGTAATATTGTACATGTTTTTCATGGAAAATAATGATTTGTTTTGTGAATTTTTGAAAGGTGTTAATCAGTGGTAATCTTAAATAAATTAAGCTGGGAAGATATTTCTATTTATGTAATTTCCTTCCATGTTTTCAGTTTCTATGATGTCCTGATGAGTTCATTAAAAAAGTAATAACAATTAACTGATATTGACATATTGCAGACTAGAAATATTTATTTTTCCTAGCAAAGTTTTACAAGAAAGACTGTTCTGTAGCTGTGTGCACAGATACGCATGGATGACTGGATTGTAAGTGTTACTCCTACAATTGGTTCTGGAGGCATTAGCTGAAGGGGCGATTGTGACCCTTTCCCACACATGTTAGTAATGATCTTGTTGCATGAGCATTGCTGGAGATACTGAAATGAGCTGACTTTGTGAGAGTTTCCTGAGTTTAAATTCCTTAACTGTAAAGCAATATCCTGACATTTAAATGCTACTCGAAGACAGAAGGAAAAGGGGAAAAGTGATTAAGAGATGCATAATTTTTTTTTGCCACTGTCTTGATAAGTCACATGTACATTCTTTCATATCTGTGCCATCTCATCAGAAAGATCTGGTTTGTGATTTTTATGCAATTTCCTATTGGTGATAACAATTCCATTTTCTTGCATCTAATTCTTGTCCTATTTTCAGCAAGATTTTGCTTTAAGCATACAGATTGATGTTTGGTAATTGATTGGTAACTGGTAGAACTACAGTTCCATCCAAAGTCCTTGTGTGTCAGTGCATGTTTAACACTTCAAAATATCCTAGACCAGCTTTTGCTTGCTGCTGCTAAGGGGAATCAAGGTCTCAGGTCCCTACTGGCTTTCCTCATGCTTGAAAATAAAGTTCCACCATTCTTCTGCATAATATAAATACAAGGCATATCGGGGACAGACTGGAAATTGGCTTTTAATGATTGATATTGCTTGTGTGAAATGGGGACATTGTGCTGAACATAAAAATGCAGTAAGAGCACCACTAGCAATACAGACACATCATTGATGCTAATATTTAAGTTGTACTAATTGAGAGCTTAAGTTCTGACATTACATTTGCTTGAATGTAGGTACCACCTTGATTGGTGGCAATTAATGATAACAGATGAAAACGCAAAGAAACCAGATTAAAAGCCATCTTTCTATCAATTTATATTGACTTTTATAGGTGGGAAACCTATTATGACTTAGTTTACCCTAAGGATGCTACTAACTGAGGTGAAACCAAGTTGGTGCTTTGCCAGGGCTCACGTGCTTTGATATACTAAATAGTATATAGATTGCATTGATAGCAATACTAAAAGCATTTACATATTGATAGCAAAAGTGAAGGCATTTGCTTCATCAGTCATTAGGACTCATTCAAGACACAATTATATTTCAAAATGTTGATACTTCAAGTATCTGTAAGTATTTGCAAAGAGATTCCTGACTTTGTTCTAGCAAGTAGGATGCACTACAGACCACATCCTTTAGTGTGAGCATGGTGTACTGTCTGAAAGTCATAGAAAATATAGGATCTAATTTCTTTAGGCTGCCCACGCTACTCTAAATGGAACTAATTCTTTGCAAACAGGATTGTACAACAGGACTGAGAAGCTGAGGATCTGGGAGAGGTAGTTAGGTTCTGTCTTTGGAATATATATCTGGCATAATTGACTCTACTGCATAAAAATTCTATGTGCACATGGAGAGTTTCTTAAGTTTCCATCCCAAGACTTGTACAGCAGAGGGGGACCAAAATGCTTAATTCCTTTCACACAGACTGTCTTAAGATGTGAAGTTTTCCAAAGTTTTGCTATTCACATTGAAGAACAGAATCTCCTGATTGCATTTCTGTCCTGTGTTTCAGTGCAATCTGGAATGAATAAAAAACGAGGGAGAAAAATGTGACACACAGTATTGAGATGCCATGCAAAGCTCTAGAGGGCAGAACAAAAGGGGGAAAAACAAGCATTCCAGTCATGGGAACATCCGTACAAAAGCACTTCAGCAAAGAATTGCCAGGTGGTTGTGTGGCCCATGAGGGAGAGTGCTGGTCCTGGATGCAGAGGCCTATAGTATACTTGTGTATCTGGTAGTGATGTGTTGGATTACATCACATAAGGCTGGTCTCTTCCACCTCTGATGTTGTGTGCTGACCTGCACTGGAATTGTAGGTTCTAACAAAGTGTAAGTCTTACCCGGGATTCTCTAAATGCACATGTAGAGACAATTTCTCTTTTACATATATGCTGATAGTATTATTTTTAGTTTGACAGTCCTGTCCATGTTTGACTGCTGGTTTTCTGGAAATGCAAGTTTTGCATTGTTCTTTGCCCTTCAGAGTAGGTTGAATCCGAACCCCTTTATTTCTACTTTGCTCAGTTCTGTTTGATAAAACCACCTAATCTCTGAAATATATTAACATTTTAGAACACAGCTTTTATTTGAATTCTGAAAGTATAATTTACTAGTTGTACTCCTGTGAATAGTAAATTTAAGTCATACTCTGAACAAGACCCCTGATATAATCCTGTTTTATAAGATTTTGAAACTATTGGTGCTGCAATGAACTATCATAGAATCTTAGAATCAGTATGGTTGGAAAAGACCTTTAAGATCACTGAGTCCAATCACACACCTCACACTGTGAAGCCCATCAGTAAACTAAACCATGTCCCTCAGTACCTCATCTGTGGATTCTTTGAATATCTCCAGGATTGGGCAACCCACCACCTCCCTGGGCAGCCCTTTCCAATGCTGAACAACCTTCTCAGTGAAAACGTTCTTCCTAATGTTCAATTTAAACCTCCCCCGGTGCAACTTGAACCCATTTCCTTTTGTCTTATCATTCATTACTGGAGAGAGGAAACCAACCGCCACCTCACTAGAGCTCCCTTTGAGGTAGTTGTAGAGAGTGATTATGTCTCCTCTTGGCCTTCTCTTCTCTAGACTAAACATTCCCAGAGCTCCCTCAGCTGCTCCTCATCAGGCTTGTTCTCTAGACTCCTCATCAGCTTCTTTGCCCATCTCTGGACACTCTTCAGCACCTCAATGTCCTTCCTGTAGTGAGGGGCCTAGAACTGGACACAGTATTAGAGGTGTGGCCTTAGTAGTGCTGAGAATAGGGGGACAATCACTTCCTTGCTCCTGCTGGTCACACTATTTCTGATGCAAGCCACCAGGATGCCATTGGCCTTCTTGGTTACCTGGGCACACTGTTGGCTTATGTTCAGTCACCTGTCAATTAACAACCCCAGGTCCTTTTCCTCTGGACAGCTTTCCAGGCACTCTGCTCCAAGCCTGTAGCATTGCATGGGGTTGTTTTTGCCCAAGTGCAGGACCTGGCCCTTGTTGAACCTCAGGCAATTTGCCTTGGCCCATCAATCCAGCCTGTAAACGTATGAATTTCATATCAAAAGTACACAATTGTCATCTTGGTAATTTCATTTACTATAGCATTTTTCTGGCTTCACTGTACCCGTTGGTTGGAAGAGAAGGTACTTTTATGAAGTATTTAATAAATATTTCATTATATTTGCATATAACATGATCACAAGACATAGAAAATGTGAATTCAAATAGCAGATGTCATTCCTCTTGAGAGGAACAATGAGTCTAAACTGACAAAATTATATATATATATAGCCTGGTTCTTAAACAGCACCTTGGACAAGTAAGAGTGGTAATTTGCAAAATTGGAATTGATCTCTGAAAAAGAATCTAACAGTGGAAAAATCCGAGCATAGAAGCTCTGGATATAGTCTATGTTGTGGATAGAGATATGTGAGGTATGTTGGAGGAACACTTTATTCACCACAACTAGTTTTGGTGGACTAAATATTGGAGAATTCACATCGAACTCAATATTGAGATGTCCTGCAAAGTTTTAAAAGTTTGAACCAAAAAATAATAGTCCAAAAGCGCAACAGAAACTTTTTACAATTTCTGTAGGGCCTGACAAATGGCATGTTTCCATTTGAAATCAAGAGTTACAAACCAACCGAAAAAGAAGACAAATTTTATTCTTAAGATTATAAATATCTTTGCTAGCATAAAAGCTATTACTTAATGATTTCATATCTCTGTGATTTTGGTTTTTTTCTTGGAAGTTTAATGTTGCAAGGAAAACAGAAGTGATTAATTTCTTCTCGACTGGCATCTAATGGGAAAATCAGTAATTCACATAGTTGGGGGCAGAACTGTCAATAGGAACAGTTTTGTATATTCAAAACCATCTTTAACGAAATTAAACTGTTTGATATTTTACCAAAACAAAGAAAAATGTAAAGTGTGTTCCAGTCTCTACAATGGGACATAATTGAAAAAGAGATTCCCTGACAGAACTTCTGCTAATGTTTTAAATACTGCTTCTGTGCTTCTCTATGGTCCTGTAGAGAATGAAAGGAACAATAACTGTCTGCTGTCACTGAATGCTGTTATACAGGCAAACGGTAATTCCTGTGTACCTTCTAGATAGGAGAGAGATTATAATCCTCTTAAGGCTAGCTTTGTGTGATCTACTTGTTTGCTATTTGTTACACAGACAGTTGCAATGGAATGTCATTTTTGACAAAAGAAGCCCTGAAGCCTGATTGTGTGATGTGTCAAAAATGTAACCTAAATAATATTTAATTTACAGAGCAGATTGTTTATTTTCAAATAATTGCACTAAATTGCAGTGTTTAAAATGCAGTTAGACTTTCCTGAGCTTTACCAGCCTATCAGCAGCTGGAGAATCGTATATTTTTTCTGCAATAATCGGCAGATGTAAAAACGAACTGTGGCAATGTAGCCTGAAACTCCTTGTTCTAATGTAATGAATATCTCTAGCTCCAGATGTTTTGTTTTGGGTTTTGGTGTTTGCTTTTTCTTTTTTTTTGCATTGATCACTTTTAAAGCAATAAGCCACAGCCCAGATTTGGCTCATAGATTTAGCTCTTTAAAGGATTTATTATTAAGAGTTTTATGTATCAGATAGTGATTGAGAACTTATGAAAAGGGAGTTGTACAAATCCCGTGCAGGTGGGAGTACCTCAGTTCTTTGATTAGCAGTGAGCAGGCAGTCCTTAGAAGGTATTTATCAATGCAGTGCAGTTTTTCTGGATTCATGCTCTAACTTCACACCTCCTGACTTGTGTTCTTTCAGTTCTCATACACTAACAAAGCTTTCTGGAAATCTTTATTCCCTAGCAGAAGAAAGTTCAACTTTGAAGCAGTTGTTCTCTGACAAGTATAAATCCAAGGCTAGGCTTAAATGCCTAATATTGAGCATAAATTGTGCACTCATATGCACAGTTGTGTCTCCAAAGCTACTGGGTACAGGACAAAAGACCTAACCAGTTGTATTTGACAGATGTACTGAGAATGGGATGTGTGGGTGGACAGTTTAGCACAGTTGTGGCTGCAAGTCAGGGGCAGTTTGTTTGTTTGTTTATTGTGGTTGTGAAGAAGGCTGAGTATTGAATTGCACGGGATGTAGGTAACTTTAGATAGTAAATTGCAAAACTTGTCTTCATTTTGTACATGCTGTGCCTTTCATTAATATGTAGCTAATATTCTTAATAACTTTAACCTGTATTTAATTTGCTAGTAGTATTTACCATTTAGATGGCACGTTATAACAGCATTTCTATCTAGATATTAAAAAAAATTATCTACTTCCTCTCACTTTATGTCAGTGTAACATAAGGATTTTCAAGGGAACTTGTCCATACATTTAATAGTAACATCCTATGTTAAAAGTCATAATAATTTTAAATTAGCTCCATATAATTCAACTTCCATGGTTGCTCTGTCATTTCAATCCTATTTGTGACTACCTTGCGCTAGTTCTTATTCTCAGTGTTCTTCCCATATATCATTTGCTTACAAATCTTTCTTTAAAATTCCATTGGAAAACCAAAATATTATACACACTAAAATAAAACATAATCTCCACACAAACTGCCTCCTTTCTCCCCACACCTCTGAAATATTTTTACCATATGTTCTTGGATGAAGGGCCAAACACAGTAGATGCTGATCACATGGTCACAGCTGGAATTCACTTAAAAATTTTTATTCAGTGGAAATTACCATCTTGTTTTATTTTTCTTCCTCAGCAAAAGGGTAACATAGATGACATCTGTCTTTCCAGCTGTTCCTTGTGCTCAAAGAACCACTCCTCTTTCTCAGAAATTAACCAACCATCCTCTTAAAACTGAGAAGCCAGAAAAATAAGACAAAGAGTAGAAGGAAACTGATGTGGGACTAGGTAATAATCCAAAAAGAGTTATTTAATAAGGATGCCACATTTCTATGTTTTCCTTTATTTTTCCCCATGTTAAAATAAATACTAAAGCACATCATGATTTGTTTGTAATATGTGTAAAATAAAATAGCTATGATAAAATAGAACCATTTATCAGATAACTTTGAATGTATCTATTGTATTCTGCCTACCAGTTGATCTGCAGTAATAAATTTATAACTTTCTCAGTAGTTCAGTAATCAGCAAGAGCAGCCAATATGAGCATCTCAAACATTCTTTTTGTAATTTGCATTCAATTTTGCACTTCTGCACCACAGTGCAGTAGCCTGTGCTACATAACTTTTATATAACATTGAACATGAACACTATCTTATTGCTTTTCCTTTCACATCAGATTTTTCTTGTTCTGTTCAGTGTCCTTTTTATCATGTTGCACCTTGTGGCTGCTGTCACAAGACTGGGCCGTATTTTCTACACCTTAGAAATGAAGACCGGTGGTCTTTTATTTAGAAGAGATTGCATGGATTTTGGTGAGGAAGGTTTCTGGTTGGAGGAAGATCATCTTGTAGGTTTCTGTAGCACTTGACCAAGTATTTTTTAAAAAATCATGGTTTTGAAAAGAAATATATTCTACACTCATTTGTGAAGTCAGTCTGTAAGGTGACAAAGTTTCTGCAGTACATCCTAGTAACTCTAAGTGTGAAACTAAATCTTCTCTAAACTGTGACAGCCCTTGTTTTTTATTCTTAAGCCTTACTGGCTTCTTATGAAAATAATTTAGGTCCTTTGAGATGGCAAAATTTTCAAAAGCATTTGTATGTGTTCTCAGAGACTGTTAGAAAGTTCTTTTCAAACTCCACCAAAGATGCAGATGCATGTATGTTTGTGTATATGATTACCTATATCTGTTTATCTATGAGAAAAAGCAAGATGTTCTTTCTGCAAAAAAACATTTTATTTTGTACAGTACAAAAGATTGCTAATGTTTAGGCTAACAATTTCAATTGCTGTATTTGAAATATTCATATTTATCTTGACATGTAAATTTGTGAAGCATTCCATATTTTTTGGAGCTGGGCAGTGTTAGGTTAGTGGTTGGACTCAATGTTGAAGGTCTTTTCCAATCAATGACTCTATGCTTGTGCATTAACAATTGCTTCAGTTGGTTTGGGTTTCTGTTGTGGTGGTTTTTGAGTTTTGTTTGGTGGATTTGTGTTTCAGGGATTTTTCTCTTTTTCTTTAGAATAGGAAGCTTCATTTTAACCTATTTGATTTAAATTACATTTGTATTTGACAAAATAAAGAGGGAGAATAAATATTAATCATTGTAGAGTGCTCACATCACCTGGATTTCCATTATAAGCCAAAACACAGGGCAGTTGCCGGTTTCTATGTATAGTTATTTGTGAGAGTCTGCTGGCAAGAAGAAAAAAAGATTTAGTTTAGTGGCTTGATTTGACTTGATCCAATCATGTCTCAGGCAAGACCCTAATTTTGAACAAAAACCATGTTTGTCTAGAGCTTTCCTGTAGATATTTCATATTGATAGTTGATTTATTTTTGTCCTTCTTCAGTTTTAAAGTGCCAATAATGACAATGTGAATAAAAGGAAGTTTAGTGTATTCCCAAGCTACCTTATTGTCCACAGACAACTGGGAATTTTGTGCATTGCTGTGCAAGCAAATCACTTTCAATGTGTCTTTCAAACACAAATATTTACAGGCAGAGATGGGGAGGGTGAGATGGGGCGATGGTAACTGATCACTGGTCCTGGTACAGGAGAGTCAAATAGGGCAATGTGTATTCTATTGCGGATTCACTCAAATGAAATACTAGTTGATCTTTATCTCAACTGAGCCAGGGTATCTTTAAAACAAATCTCCTGTTCCAGAAGAGGCACAGAGTTCAGTACTTTCCGATGCTGGGTAAATTGTTCCACGCTGAAGCTGCATGTATCAAATAGCTTTGGTGCTAAAGTAGAACGGACTCAAATGTTGCTTAAACTTGCTAATGTATACAGTCAGGTTTTTTTCTTTCTTCTTTTTTCTTTTACTTCTTGTAATGTCTACTTCTGCTTCTTGTTTCGGACTGCTGTCTGGGATTGCATTTCTGTGTTGATGTTTTGGTCACTGTTTTATTTTCAGATGTAATTTTTCCAAGAGCCTGCAATCTTTGCCAAATAAAAAGAATATTACTTTTTTCATTTTGGCAAAATACCAAGTAATGATGATGAGAGTAATTTAAATTTCCCTCTAATCCTAGGAAGGTGTAGCCTTTTTGCTTAAGGTTTTGGGCTTTTTTTAAAATTTCCATTTAAAAAATGTGACTGTTACCTTCTGTCTCTGTGACCTTATAGCTACCACCCTCATTTTGACAAAGCAGAAGTTTCAATAACACAACAGGAAAAGTTCAATCCCAGAGATATTTAATGCCCATTTTAAAGATTGAGACTTAGTTGAAAAAGCGGTAAGATTTGGGACAGATTCTGCAACTGCTAATACTAATATATTTTCCAGAGTGAATTCCAAAAGTAAATTAACTGAAAGATGTTGACTCAAAGAATCAAGGAGTAGAATATTTCTCAATGTAAGAAAGGTTATCCCATTTTTAGTTACTTTCCATAAATGACTGTGCTGTAATTATAGCATGTGTTAAGTTAGAGGCTTGGCTGGATAAGAATATTTATAAAAGCTGACATTTCAATAAATTGGCCTGGTTTACAAGATTCTAAAGGAACAGCAAGAAATAAGTAAAAACCACCTGACATGGCAAGCATGTTAAAACAAATCAAACAAGAAGTTCTGATTTGTGAGCCCATGAGTACTCTTACATAGTCAATGGAGAAAACAAATCAAATGCTTGTAAATGCTGTTTAAGGGCTTACACACAACTTGACTTGATTAGAAAACTAAATATTTAATTATTTGTGGTTTTGATTTTATGAATGTTGCTTTCCTTTACTTGTGCTCTCAAGATGTTTGACGTCTGGTGAGAAAAATTGTGGATAGTGTTTCCATGTGTGGTACCCATACAGCAGATTTTGATCCTCACACTGTGCTCACATAGTCATCTTTATGCTGGACTCTCTTCGATGTCCATGAGAGTTTCTTAATAAAGGAAACAGAAACTGAAATCTGAGATTAGGATTTGGCTTGAGAGTTCAATTCGGGATCGTTCCTTCAGCCAGTATGATGCCATCATCATTTTGGTTCCCTGCTGCTTTTAAACAATGTAGGCTTAAAACAAACCCAGATTCCAGTGCGATCCTGTCAGTGTGACTACACTTGGAAGGTCCTTGTTAGTGTTTTATTTCATTCTTGTGCTCTCCCTTTTTTTTTCTTTCTTTCTTTCTTTTTTATTTTCTCTTACTTTAAATTGCACATGTACTTGGTGTAAGATTGTCAACAAGATTTTTAAGATCCATTTGCTATTGCGAGATGAACGGGTGTGTTTGATACATTCAGAGGAATTAAACATGCTAAGCAAATGGGGGAAAAAAAAAGTTAAAAGAAGCTTAAATGGTTAGTGAGACAGATTTCCAGTGCCTTTGGTTATCAGGTCTAGAGCTGTGCCACTGTGAGGAAAACATGTGCATCTGTGAGGAGAACACGTGCATCCCAAGAAGTAAAGAGATCCTTCTACACAGAGTACACTGTGACCTTCTTTCAAATTGTCAAGGCTTAAAGCTTTACAGCAACAGAGGCTTTGTTCTTTCAATACTTGCAACGTGGGTGGCAAGGCAAAGTCAGGATTGGTCTAAGGCTGTGGCACGGGCTCTGAGTCTAAAACTGACAGAACTATAATAAAACACAAGAAAAAATGTGGTTGTATAATAGCAGCCTGGTGCTGTGGAAGAGAAAATTCTTCCACAGCAAGAGCAGGACACTGACTTGAGAGTCTTGGTGAGTGTGCCCGCAGTCCATTGGAGGGAGAGTGGCATGGGGAGACTGTTTCGAAAAGACTTGCATATGGGAGACGTTTGGGCAGCTACCAAGAGAAAATATTTCCTTGGGCATTCCAGTTTCTTCTTGCTGTTGATGAAGAGAAGAATCCTGGATCCTCTTCTTCCAAGAAATTACTGTTTTTACTACCACTGACTCCTGTTTTTCTACATAAATATGCGGCAGTACTGTGACTTTGATACTGTTCTAATTATGAATTAGTTTTAAGCTTCCATTTGGTCTTGTACACTTGAGTAACACTTAGAGGTATGACTGTTATACAAAGTGAAAATCTTTTTTATGTGTGCAGAAGATGTCCTTGTATAAGAGCAATTCATAAAGACACAATTTTGAATCTACTTGGCGCTGAACACCCCATTGATTTTCCCCTAAATCCACTGGCTTCTGTGTTCCTCTGGAGGAAAATGGCTAAATAAACCAGCGCAGTAAGTCACACACTCAGGCAAAAGGCTGTAGCTATTGCTGCATGGATCCTCAAATCGTGAAATGAGCTTAGGGACACAAAAAGCCATTCATATTACAAATTACCCTTTGCTTTTGAACTGTAAATTATCTTTATTATTAGGCTGGCCATGGTACTGCAATTATTATGTGCCCTGTGTCTAAAGGTTTGAGCAATTAGAAGTCTGGGGTGACAGTCTCATGATACAGAGTGATAAAATATGTCCAGTCAAGACAAAGAGATGGTCTATATCCGTGTCTTCAGCATGTATCACAGGGAGCCTGGAAGCTGTGCTGCTCTTAAACATTTCAATTAGCCCTGACATGGCCACTGTGAGCCCACAGATTATCTCTGTGTTGCTGTTAAGTTTTTATGAGGCTTTCCCCTCAGATTACCCATTTTCACAGCAATCTATAAATCTGAAACTGCAACATCTGATTAATTCTCCCAGAAGAGAATAGTGAAGATCCAGATTTTTTCATTAATGAAGTTTGTGCTGTTCTGAGTTCTTATATATTTCAGCCATTGTTTTGCAGTTTTTTCCCCATTCTAATCTCTTTCCTTAGGTACCAAGGGAGGCAAGAGTTTCAAAATCACCCACTTCTGACCTAGCAAATTAGACTAACTTTTCTTGTGGCACCATTTTGCAAGCTGATGGCCATTCTGTGTTGTTTTCAGAGTGAGCAAAGCTGTAGTGTACCATTATTATTTCTTCATTGCAAACAATTGCTTGGCATCACTTTACTATTGAGTATTGTGCAGTCTTTCTTTTATACAACATATTCCAAATTAAATGTCATGTGGCTTTGCATATTTTTGAGCTTTGAGATCAAATGACCCAAAAAATGTAAAATGAAGCTGAGATGAATCTGCTACATATTTCCTGCTGTCAGATGGAAAGTCTGAGAAACAAATATGTCTTCACAGATAGGGAAGCTGACGCACAGATGTCTAGTTAAACGTGTTTTGGTGGCAGACAGAGAAGAAAATTTCTCTCTAAAAGTTTGTCTTATCTGGTGGAGAAAGCTGAATGATATTTATGTAGCATTTTCTTCAAAAAAGAAATTCTTTCACTAGCACTAGGTAAATTAGCTGAGTGATAAAGAAGCAGATTAGAATCCAGATGTCACATGTAGCACTATCCTTTCAGATAGCTTGTGAGCCCTTGAAGTAATGCTTCAAGTAAAGGCCTCTGAAAAGGTATCAGAAGTGCAAAGAGATTTGTATATTCACATCTATAATTCTCATGTAAAGATGATAACATCATGTAAAAATAAAAAGAAGTAATTTAATCCCATGGAAACTATTTTATTATTATTTTAAAATGTTTTTTTTAAATGTGGCAATACCATGATAATGGTGTTTAAATTCCTGTTGCTTGGAATACGGTTGGAGAGGCACCATCCTTCAGCTATTCTTTGCTGGCCTTAACCTGGAGCAACCACTTGCTCAATTACCCAGAACAATAAGCTTGGAGGGCAGTTCATCTGGGTCTGTTTTAGCCAATTTAGACTTGCCATCCTTTGTCCATTCAGTGAATATTGTACTTCCTTGCCCTGCAGACAGGGCAAGATTTGCTTTTGTCTTAACCACTCTGTGGTATCTTACCAAAAACATACACAGGAATACTTTTGAAGCATAATGATGAACTAGGTCAATGAAACAGGTCAAACCGTGGCCCACAGATCACTGATGAGCCTCTAGAAAGGATGCACTGAAAAAACAGAAAAAGGTGCTATCTAGGACAACAGTCTATGAAATACTATCTTGATTCTATAGAAAAAGTTGCAATCCTGTGGCCAAAGGGAATAACTCATCTTCGTCTTTCTGATCACATCAAGTCTGAATCCTTATGCTTTCACGTCCTCCATGTCGATTTCTACTAACATCTATCCTGAGACAACTGAGATTGTATTCGGACAGAATATTAAACACATCTTGAAATGCAAGAGCAATGGAGTAAGTCAGAATTATTGTATTTGTGAACAACCTGATCACATATTAAATGTAGACATGTTTGTGACCATTTTGATAAACTCCGTTTATAATTTATAAGGAAGAAATTAGTATATTCAGTTCCAGGAATCTGTATGTTGCCCTTAGTTTTAGTATTCTGTGAAACAGTGTCGATGAATATAGGTGTTTTCTTCACATGTGTTGTATGCAATAAAGGATTTGTATTTTTGAGAGGTTATAACTGTTTTTATATAGAGGATGTTTACCATAATACTCTACAGAGCAGTGGAGAGCCTGAAGCACCCTGCTATGCTTTTTCAACCATGGTTATGCATATTGGTAAGAATGCCTGTCACCTCAAATCTCATACCAAATCTAAAACTGCTTCATTTAAATTCAGCTTCTATTTGTTGTTCCTTCATATTCCTTAAATATTAGACTTTACAGAAATCCATACTATGAATGCATGTGTTTTGAAACTCTGTTTGCTTTTGATTGTTTGGAAATCTGTTGACTGACCAACTGCATAAAAGCCTCAGTGACAACAGCACCTAGTAGTTTTATCATAGCTGTCCTCATGCATATCAGGCTTTCTTAAACAAAATCATTATTTGTAAATCTCAGAAATAAAGTTTCTACTCTTTTCCAGTAGTGAACATTCCTTCCTACCTACACTTTGCTCTTTCAACAAAGGTTTCACTCTGCCTCCACTTAGTGCTTTCATCTCAGTTTATTCTAGAAAAGTCTTTCTTACTGAGGCTCTTCTTTTTCTTGCCTGCAGTGATGTAAGGTGTTGGTCATCAGATTGCTAGCAGTGATATCAGTGTAGTCACTGAAATTTTTGAGGTTCCAAGTTTTAAAACCTTTGCTACTCAGGTGATGCCCATCAGCAGATGCTTATGATGAGATAGCTGTTTTCCTCTGCTCTGGTTAATATAAAGGAATCACAAGAATGGTTGCATGTGACAGCACAAGACGCATGTGTTCCTCACGTTGCTCACCTCTGCTACGAGTGACATCATTAGGGAAAACTCAAGGGATTTCTAGTATCACTCTTTGGTAACAAGGATCATTCACCTAACTAATGGATGTGGAAGGGTTATACCCAAAGAAACTAGCAACTGCATTGTTACAGCTGCAGAAAAACAGTATTTTCCAGGACTATTAGGTATCAAAGCTGTACTTTTAGGCTAGTGAATCAGTAGATGTCACAGAGGTTAGTACCACTGCACTTTGTCAGGCATGGGTGCACATGTCTGTGTTCCCTTCCCAGAAGGGAACATATGTGTTGAAAATTGCCTGTCTTCAAGTTAGCCGACTACTTGATGTAAATACAGCATTTGAATGTTCATCTCACATATCAACTATTGAGCAGGCATAATAGAAGTATACTGAGTATACAAAATATGAAATGTGTATCAGCATATTCTGTCTATCACTCATCTTTTCTCAGCCTTCCATAACAATGATCATACTTTTCTACTTTGTCCAACAGAGCCCGCTTCCCTTATTTGTCTCTTCCTGGTTGGCATCCCTCTCAGCAGATTTTAACAAGCCATTTCTTTCAAATTACCTAATAGATTAACATAATTAAATTCAATCAAAACAGAATAAGTGTTTTCAGTTTACATTTATCTTCAGGTTTGCTACTTCAGTTGTGAAGATACTATAACATGCCTGCAAGCTTATGTATTTTTTCCCAAATATCACAGTTGATCTAGTAAGGTATGTTCCCCTTCTGAAACTCTGCCTTTCCCTAAGACATCTGAGATTCTCTTTCCTAAATTGAGAATCATGTCAGACTCCTCTGTAGTACAGCAGTAAGTGTTCTGTGACCATGATCATCTCAGCAGATCAGTGCTGCCTCAACTCCAGATATGTATGCATCATGAATGATATCATTGTTAGAAAAGTCATCCTTTGATAATGAGACAAAAAACCAGCTAAGCTCATGCAGGGGTTGGAAGAGGGATCTGCATCATTAAACTGATTAGAATGCTCCAGAGCGTCCTGGGTTTTGTGGAGGACTTAATGTGGCCCTTCTAAAGGGGCTAGTGAGTTCCTCTGTCCCCTCCTCATTACTGTTTAATTCAACAAATCTTTTTTTATTTTCCTCTTTATTTCTTTATTCCTCACAATCCATTGCTCCTTTCCCTTGCCAGCTGGCTCCCTCAGCTGCTTCATTGATCTCTCAGCCACTCTGGCACTCCTGATATCAGACACAGTGGGAGGCAGAGTAGCTCAGAGCAAAACCCCCTAAATTTGTTCTTTTGCTTTCTCTCTCCTGTAGCAACCCTTTTTGAAATGATAGATTGACATTCCAGAGTCTGATGCTTTTAATAATAACAGAAATAGCTCTAATATCTTACCTACTTTCTACAGTTCTTTCTACAGGGTTAGAGTTCTGACTAAGCTATGAAAGCCACATATTGTTTTGTCATGAGTGAGAGTTTCTGAGTCTGTTACTGGTCTTGCACAGTTAGTCTGTACACTTCTGAATGCCATATGACTGCAGGATCAGAGTTTGCAAAATGTAATGCTTTAATTTGAGAGACACTTAAGAATCAGTGTAGGGTAGGAAGGTTATGAGAACAGATTTTGTAGAACGTCATGATGAATTATATCTCCCTTTTTCTCGTTTTTTTCACTGATTGTTGTATATGTTGTATAAAACAAATGACATGGCAAGAATTGAGACATTTCAGAATGGCTTTACATAACTATGTACATTTTTGGTCCCCTGGAATGTGGAAGGCAAATGGTGCAGAGATAAGCTGCAGCAATTTAACAGATGTAGCTGTTCCTCACGTCATTTATGGTTGGGTATTGCAGGTCCATGTTCATACTAAAGATGAGGATGTCAGTAGCTCTTGTTTTGACAGCTCTCAAGAGCAGCAGCTGAATTTATGTTTAAATTTTGACTCTAATGTACAGTGCCAGTAGAGGTTCACTGCATTGGCTGTTCACTGAAAGTAGTCTTTTGTAGCCAGTGGTGCCTTTGGTTGCCCCAAAGTACCAGTCTGTATTCTCTCTGCTTTCCCTCTATGTCTCCCTGTACTTCCTCACGTGCCTACACCAGGTTGTTTTAAAGAACTGGATAAGCCACTTTCATTACTTCCAATTTCTTTACTGAATAAAGATCATTTGTTATATGACATATCCTAGTTTACACTAAAACCAGATCACAATAGTAGTGTTGTTCTTTTCATAGGAAAATGTGTGAATGTTTTACAAGGATTATTTGTATTATTATCACTCTACCCAGATACAGATCCTTGCACAACACCACCCCACAGATCTGTGGCAGAATCAGAAATACATGAGTCATCATCCTGCATTCTGCATTAGTGAGAAAACTGGGAGCCAAGGAACTCCAGGCTTTCTGAGTTTGAAGTCTGAATGTGCATCAAAGTTTTGCTTGTGGTTCCTTTTCCTCTTTTAGTGTGGGCTGAATTCAACAGATTTTAAACCAGCCATCTAGGTCATCTTGTTTTCACTGATTTATTTTCTGAACAAAAATATTCTCAGAGTGTCATTAGAGTAAGCCACTTATTCATAAAGAGCTGTAGGAATGGGGTATGCTAAAGGGGAAGAAGAGTAACAGTCCACAGTTATAAATTACATTAATATAATAATGAATATTGCATAAGTGGTATTGGTAACAGCTTTAAGTATATTTCCATACGTGTTTCTGTATATATGCATATTAATTAGTGGATACCTAAGATATTGTGTTACTAGAATGTCTGTAGTGTTCATGTTTTATTAACAGACTGTTGTATACAGAAAATGATGCCAGACATTATGGAAAATTAATTTGCATGAGATTAGCAACTTATTTTGCTAAAAGTTTTTTTGTTCTTATGCCTACAACTGTTAAGCAGCACAATGCCAGAGTAACCCTGCAGCTGATGTGCAGAAGCACCTCGTTTCCTGGTAGTTATGGTCCCGCCCCCTCTCCGCTTGCAAAGGAGGTTGCAAAGTAACCTAAATGCCAAAGTTAAAACATGAGCCATCACAGTGTTTTGAATCTTTTCTTCTATGACTGTTCTGAAGGCAGATCATACCCAGATGGTTCACCATTCTTTTGTACATAGTTCCTCTCAGCAAACCCTGATTTTTGCTGAACTTCAGGTGCATCTGCTTTCTAATGTGCACCTTTCCTGTGCAAGAGGCTGCTGCATGAGGTGTATCAGACAGGGTGGAGGATGAGTGAATGGTCTCTTGGAAGCTGCTTCCCTGGCTCCCCTCACTTGTGCCTGCCTCCTGCTAGGTCCTACCCACTTCTGTGCACTTGTTGGTATCCCCCTTGCCTAGTTCCTTCTGTGCTGGTCACAAACAGGAAGACTGCAAGCCTTGGCAGACAGACTTCTCTTTATGAGACTGCAAGATCTTTTTCTCTAGGTTCCTGGGCCTGGAACTGTCAGGCATAGAGGCAGCTCTTCTACAATGTCTTGACATGTATGTGCTTTGGTATCCACCATTCCAAATGTTCAACTCTGTAATCTACTGACTTTTGCTAATAACAGGCCAGAAACCTGAGTTCAGATAAAAATCTTGAGTTAATTCTAGCATTAAAAAAAACCCATTCATAGTTGTGCAGAGCAATTTTTTAAATTAGATTTTCCTGCAGTGGATTCATGTGGAAGTTTGGAATGAGGTTTTTGCATTTAGAAATAACATTCAAAATTTATTTGTTCCATGGAATGGAATTGCTGCAAGTCATAAATGACAATGAGTTGTAAACAGAAGGTAGGGGTTGGATTTCTTCTGCATTTTGGATAAGATTTCTTATATCTACTCTTGCACATAGCTAGGATTCAAAGGATTTGGCTAATTAGTACTGGCTTGGGCCTGTCATGACAGTGGTACTTCTGTATTCAACATGTTGAGAAATTTTATCACTGTGACACAAAATGTTGGCATGGAGGGTTTGATTCAGGTACTTCACTGTAGATTTCTGAAGCCCTTGAAATGTCTTATGAAAGAAGTCTATTATGGACAAGCTATGAAACTATCACAGAATCTTAAGGGTTGGAAGTGACCTTGAAAGATCATCTAGTCCAACCCTTCTGCCAGAGTAGGACCACCTAGAGTAGGTCACACAGGAACTCGTCCAGGTGGGTTTTGAATGTCTCCAGAGAAGGAGACAGCCCATCTGAGCAATCTGTTCCAGTGCTCCCTCATCTGAACGGTGAAGAAGTTTTCCCTTATGTTTTTTTGGAACTTCTTATGCTTTGATAGGATCCCCAAGTTTATTTCAGAGGGCATTAGGTATTTGTTTCTCAAGTTACTCTGCATCGAAGAAAGTTTTTCAGCACCCAAGGAATAAACCATAACTCTCAAGTTGAGCATGCCCTATATAATCAATATAGATTATGCCCTGTTAGCTAGAGAAACTGAATTTTCTAAGTTAGAATCCAGAATTCCTAACCTAAATTTTTTAGGAAGTTATTAAAAAAAAATAGCCAAACAAAACAACCGATTGATTCAGCATTAATTCTGCAATAAATAGAAGAATAATTTGGAGAATATAATTTCCTCAAACCAGTAGCATATTATTAAAATAGAAAACTCAAGAGTCAAGTTACATACAATATCTGTCTTGTGTAAAAATCTCATTCTGAACCCATATAAAAATAATTGAATAAACATAGGGAAACAGTTGGATTTTGTTAGGCACTTTCTTGGTTATATTTGTCTTGTTTGTTCATTTATATCATTATTCCCTTTTTAATGGAAATACAGTACATTTTCTACTGCTTGTCATGTAAGATGCCTACAAAAATGACCTTTGAATACAGAGTACTATACTCTTAGATGCCTATGAGAACAAGTCATACAGTAAACACAATGGTGATCTTCCCTTAGCTTTCAGTGGTCTGCTTTGGCAACCTTAGTCTGAGTAACACAGCTGCAAAACAAAAGTGCTCTGGAGGGACAGGGATGATGGTTTGTTTTACAGTCTTTTAGTTTATTTAGCAAACTAAAATAACAGTTGCTCTGTAGTCAACTTTGCTGGGCAGATAAACAATACTGACAATTTCATATGATGTATATAGACAGAAGAGGTTAGCTGCAACCCCTGAGTGATGGAGCTTGTCATATTCCCTTCTCCAGTAATGCAGAAGGTTAGAAATCAATGTCTTAATCATGGGCAGCTCTGGGCAATTCAGATATATCACACACAAACAGGCTTCTAATTACATTTAAGAAATACATATCATACATATATAAACTGACATAAATATCAGAGTGGTGTTGCTAGCTGTCAAAATGGATAAGTATAATTCCCTCAGTGGCCCTTGACAGGTTCAATACCTGCTACGGAGGTGCTATGAACAGCATTATACGGTTGATTGAGTTATGACAGCTCTAACCCAACAGGGAAGCGAGGCAGGAAGGAATAGCCTGGGCTGCAGACAAATGATGATAAAGTGATCACTTTAAAGAACAATCTCCATAATATTTCATGCTCACTGCACGATGTAAAGGCAGCCTTGACTGCGGGGCTAACTGCTCTATCAATTGATTTGATTCACTGCTGCAGCTACTCCCAGTCATAATATTTCAAATAAATGGTACCATGGATAGAAATAATATCTGCATCAATATTAACCCTGAAAGGACTAATGGACACAAGCTATAATTTCCTGGACACCTTAATAATGCATTTTGACTGGGCTTGGCATGGGATGATTTTTTTTTTTAAATAAAAACAATGTATTGTTTACTTAAACTTTCCTTTTATGGCCATGAACAAGCTTTGCAGCTCAGGCCTCATTCACAGCCTCAGGTCTAATTTTAAAGGAAATGGTGTTAAATGTTATTTAGAAGTGTTTGTTTATACTGAATAGCTTGTATTAAAATTAACTTAATCTGAGAGAAAATGTATTCTAAGCATTTTTTTGACGTGTGTATTGTGTCCCTTTGTGTGAGCATGTGTGTACATATAGAAATAGGTTTTATCACTCAAATTATTTACTAAGATGCATTTAAAACAAGCAGAAAAGAGCTTAAAATTAATTATAAATGAGAATGGAGTCACAAAGTATTTTCTGGAAACACAAGGAACCAGTAAATTCTAATGATTATACAGGATGTTAAGGGGTTTTTTTTCCTTCAGAAATAATAATTACTGTATGAGACAAGTTTAACATGTAAGAAGTGCAAGTGAATTTATGGGTTCATAATCTTAAATCAAACCTGATTTCTATTTTCCATGCAGTTTTTCACATACTCTGTAACATAATGGATGTTTATTCTGTTCTTTCATTCATAACACCCTGTTGACATTTAAGTCCTTTTTAAAGATCTCTTGTGCTTATTGTGAATCAAGTTGACATGTATAAATTGTATAATTTTATTATTGTTATTCTTTTTCCACTACTTAACTGTCTTTGGATTGTGCGTTTTCAAGGTCAGAGCCATGCTGAAGTATTCAGAAACTGTTTAAAGAATTATTATTAATACTTGTTAACAAGAAGTAGCCTGAATGGGTTTAAAGAACTCTGGTTATTAGTTGGGTCTGTATAAAGATTGTCCTTATCAAACTCTCTGGTTTATCTTATTTGTCCTTTAAACATTTACTGTAAATCAGAGCTGGAGATACTTAGGTTTGAATCTCATGAGGCTTGTTTGTGTTTAAAGCTTAAGCAGAGGAATTTTATGAACAGTCTTTAGTGAATGCCCCAACTGCAGCACTTCACCAACCTCTGAAGTGGTCTTAAACAGGCTTCAAAGGATTTCAATTTATAGTTTTCCAGAAGATCTGGGGAATATTTGCATTTCTTACGTTGCAGAATAAAACCTGAGAGTTCCAATTCTATTTGCAAGGCTGGCTTGAATCTAAAATTGAAATTGAGGATTGTGGAAGGTTGGCATTGACCTAACTCTTCTATTCCTACTATTCTACTCTGCTGCAAAAACACAGTATTTTCCTTCATCCGAGACCTGAGTAAACAGGCAAGATGTCATGTTTGCTGCTTGCTAGCATGCTTACGTGATCGATGTCAAATTTTACCAGAAATGAAAACACATGATTTTCACAATGTTCTTTTTGTTGTACTGCATTTTGTTCAGAGCCTGTGACAACAGTATAGATTACCTTTATGTTATTATTACTTACTCACTACACAACCTCTACACCTTCCCTGTTGACTTTCTCTCTTTCATGAAAAATTTTCGTCCTCCTCTCTCACAGTGCATGGTGGTTGTTTTGTTTATTCATTTCAGTCCATTTCCTCTAACTCCATCCCCATCTGGTAATTTTTTAACACTTCTTGTTATTCTGATCATACCTTTCTGAAGTATCTCTATATTGAGTTGACTTTTCCACATACAAACACAATATGACTTTGTCTATCTATAAAATGTTATTTTGCAGAACTTCTACTCATTGTTTTCCTTCTCTGTTTCTGCTCTAAATTTGTTGATCTACTTTCTGATCGTGTTCTCCTCTAAATCAATCTCAGTCTTGTCCTTTGATTCCAGGAAGCTAGGGAACTTGCACTAGCTCTTTATGTGTATATCCTTTGGTCACACTTTCTGTATGTTATCTGAGAAACAGGAATTGTCTCTCCTCCCTCATTTCTATTTCTTTAGCTCCATTACACTCTTAGTAAAATACATGTATTCACATTCACTCTTTCCCATTATCTATCTTCCTCCTCTCAATATCAAGATATTGTATGCCTCACCAATCTTGATGAGTGACCAGTCTCCACTTCCCACTTGTTACTTTTGCCTGTGAGCAATTTTCTTCTATCAGTCTTCCTTATGCTTACAAGGAGCTTACCTTACATTTGCAAAAGTAATTAATTGTTGTCTTTCAAAGCCTCACTAAAATTTCTGTTTAGCTGTAGGTCCAAGAATCCACAATCAAGCTCTTAACTTGAGATCTTGACAAAGTCAAGTTTACTATATATGAGTACTTTATTTCCTGTCTTTCTCATTAGTATTGTTTTAATTCCTTTTTTCTTTTTGTACTCTCCACTCTGTCTGTCTCTATTTTATATTTGGGTGATAAGTTATTTGGAGTGAAGACTGATTTTGTCAGTGTTTGCATAATACCATACACAGTGACACTAGAGCAGTGCAAGTAATTAAAACAATAATAACAATGATATTAAAGATATTAATAGGAATGTACAAGATAATAATAATTATTATAAAGATATTAAATACTTCTATTCTAGAAAGAGAGCTGAGAGACTGTCTCATGTAGTTAACATAGTCAAAATAAACTTGAGAAAGAAAAAAATAACATTTTTTTCTTTTCAAATATTAATTATTTAGGGAATATAACTTCCACAGTAGAGCCTGAGACTTAATACCAGTTTCAAATGTGACCACAAAAAACCCCAGCTTCTGGACTGGGCCAGCAATGTGCTTTTTAAGACTAATAAATTATGGAGTTGCATCCATTTTCCAGCTAATGTAGATGAAGTGTAAATATATGATGATAACTGAAATGCATCCCTTTACAGTATTGTAAATGGGGAGGTGGAAAGACCCTCGATGTTTTAAGGGCCAAAGAGAATCACGGGAGCAGCTTTAAAGATTAATTCCTTGTGTCTAGTTTAAAACAAGATTAAATTAGCTTGTGTGAGCTGCTGTTAGCAGATGCACTATTACATTATGCATGATTCTTGACTGCTCGTAGCATGAACAAACTGCACAGTGTTCCATTAGTGATTTTCAATGCTGTGCTAAGCTTTAAGTCACATAGACAGGCCATTGTATTGAGTTTACTTTGTGGATGTGTTTTCCAGGCAATTTCACAACCTACCTGATCACTGTTATTGATTGACCGGGTTTGAAATGGATAAAAGAATTAACCTGTGTAAGGGTAGCAGAATGGGGTATATACAGTATCCTATATACTTAGGAAAATCAATAGTACTCTAATGCAGAAAATTTAACCAGACAAGGCAAAACCATCTTCACACCTGCATCAACCCTCCTGCTTCCCTCAGTATAAAATATTGTATTAATACTATATACATATGCTTACATGTTTTTAATGGGTTTTTTACTTTGACGCTTCTCTTCATGCTCTCCTCTGTAAACTTGTGGATGTACTTGTATGGATACTGTAAAGCTAACTTAGGAACTCCTAAATTTTTCTCTTCTTATGCCCACTTCCAAAGAGAGAAACACAGACACCTACACACATCTAGAAATTTATGTTTCATCATTCAAGGTGTAAATTCCTATTTTCTGTCACTTGCACTCATGACTAACCATCTTGTCCCTCTGCTAGTTCTTTGTGTTTTGTCCTATGCCATTATCTTTCATTCACCTGTTAAGCTTCAGCAATCTCCATCTCTTCCTTCAGACATTTTCTCACCCTCTTCTACTTTATATGAGGAAGAGATGCATGCACACACATTCTTGTTGCCTTTGTCTCATTACACCTACCTTTTGTTCTTGCCAGAAAACAGTACTGTTTTTTGTAGCCAAGTTAGTCTTCTCAGTATTGGTTTTAATGAAATACCAATGAAATGAAATACCAATACCAATGTTTGTCACTGAAAACTTAAACTCAAGCTTGTAAAACAAATATTTCTGTTGAAAAATCCCCAGCATTATGGCTATTGGAAATCTTTACCAGAAATACTACTGAATCCAGCATAGGTGTCGTTATTTATCCTTAAATTTGGATGCCGAGGTTTTATAGTTTACTTTTGCAACATAACTAGGTTCAGGAAATAAGCTTTAGAACAGCTTCAGTTGTATTATGCTTGTTCCTCCAGCACCAAGAGAACATTAAACATAGCAAACCTCTGGCTTTCTGGGAATTCCTGCCGTCTTGGCTAACTCCTTTTCTTTCTTGGCTAACTTTCCCTATTCACAACCTTCTCTAAAGGAACAGCCACCCAGAATGGCATTTCTGCCTGTTCTTTCAAGATTCCCAGGAGACTTCAGGAAGAACAAAAATGCAAGTGGTTTGTGGTTGAGGATTTTTTGTTGTTGTAAAGAGTTAGAAATCTCAACATTTATTCTGTCTTGGAATTAATGGTACTTTGAGTGATTTCCTGAAATATGCAATAAATTAATCATTAAACTGTATTAAGAGGTTGGTTACAAGTAACAATAAACGGTGAGCTGGTGCACTTACTGTCTTTCGCATAAGGCTATGCACAAATTCAGGGTCTCTCTGTAAATATTCTGGTGTATAATTTTGCAGTGTTTTCACCCACAGCCTTATAGATACTTCATTTTCTATAGCTAACTGAGCCAGCAGCTTGGAGCTTGGAAATTCTTCACTAATTTCAGTGCTGATG
Source organism: Colius striatus (assembly GCF_028858725.1). NCBI lineage: Eukaryota > Metazoa > Chordata > Aves > Coliiformes > Coliidae > Colius > Colius striatus. The sequence continues at coordinate 7,722,592 of NC_084772.1, forward strand.
GTCACTCCTGCTATGCCCTTTATTCTCTGTAAAATGGGTGTTGGAGTGGTTGCTCCCTGAGCTAATGTTGTGTTAGCTAATGGGTTTAATAGGAACTAATAAAATTACACAAAACTGGTAACATTTCTTGGAGGTAAAATTGATTGAAGAAGTTACTACATGACTTCAAAATGCAATTATTATTGTTGAAAGAAACCAATAATCCAAGACCTTGTTTTCACTCAAGCCAAGGGACATAGAAATTAGAAAAAAAACCCAAATCAATCACATGGCTTTATATATGAACTCTTTCTGCTCAAATCTCTGCTCAGACAGGATCAACTTGGGTGGTAAGGTCAGCAGGGCGACGGAGCTGGCTAGCGGTGTCACTGCTTTACCAATGCACGCTGTCCAAGCACTGTGGAATTGTCGCCAAATCCCAGCGTGACGACAGCAGTACTAACACAGCAGTTAGCAGTATGTAGAGGAAAAAACAGGCTCCCCTCAAATGCTAATATTGCTAAAAGGGGAGACAATATTCTAGTTCACTGGCATGTAAGAGATACCTTTGCAATTTCTGAGCAGTCAGTGAAAACAAATATTCCCACAGAAAGCAAATGCTTTGTAAAATCTCACTATCCACATTAAGCAGTTTCAGACCAGTGCAGTAGACACTGAATCAAAGACAACTCAAGTTCTTTATTGCTAGGTTAGGGGGAAAGGTCCAAATATTGCTTGGCAAATTACTATTTGCTAGGGGCACTATTACCAGTTGACACAATCATTGGTCAGCAAATTGGTCACATTATCGGTTAGTAAATTTGAGAGTGCAGAATTATTTATTGGTAAATTAGAGATGGCAGAATTATTGGTTGGGAAGCAAAGAATTGCAGTGATTGGTTAGCAAATTAGAGATGCTTGGTTTTGTCTGTGGATAAATCAAGGTTGGTCAGAGATGGGAGGCCAAATTAAAGATAGCCATATTATTTATGGTTGCACTTGTACATGCTGAAATCCTGGTTTTTGTGTTACAAGCAAGTAAAAATTGGGAGGATTTTCTTGTTTTTATTTTTCTGGTTTATATTTACATTTACAGTTCAATACTATCTGTGGATATTAATATGGAAGTAAATGCACATTTTTTCCCTCAGTTTTTAATGAAACTATGTTAGCTAAATTTGTGCAATGCCAGGCAACTTCTGAGATTATTTCTATGAAGTTAAGTACTAAAGAAATGTGTTAGATAGCCTGAACTAAGAACTGAAGCCTTTCCAATTCCAGCATTAAGCTGGTGAAGTGCAAGCAGTGTAAGTCACTCTTCACCAACCCGTAGTCAGCTGACACCGGGAGGAACTGATGATGTGAATCCCGTTCCTGAGAGACTGCCTTGCTTCTTGTTGAAAGCTGTAGTCCTGATTTATTTGTATGTGAACTGAGATTAGCAGGGACATGGGGCCATAATGCCTTTACAGCAGTAACTTCTGCGAGATGTGGGGATTTCTGTGGGCAGTGACCTCCATGTGCTTAACTTCGTGCAAAAAAGCTAAAGCACCATGACAGGAGTCAATATCCAAGCACCGTTTCCCTGTCATGATAGGTTTTTTTGCTGGAGAACTGCAGCTGAAGTCACCATATTCTTGCTAGACAACTATGAAAGCAGCATTTTTTAATCTCATTGATATCACAAATGACATAAACTTTCTATTGAAATAGAGTACTGCAGTGGAAACTATTTTCTGACATTTTTTACACTCTCAGATGTCTCCGTTTTTTCTGCTTTCTTTCCCTTTTTATGCAGAATTGCTACTTAAAAGCAATTCTGCTTTTGTATACTGCGTTAGAGCAATTCTGAAGAAAAAGTGTGTTTCGGTATCATTCTAGAACACTCCAAGAAAAATTCTTTTCACTTGACAAACTTTGCAAACAATGAACAGAACACAATGGTTAAACAATTAAATCATTTTAGATTTTAACAATGCTGAAAACAATAATAGAATACTTGTTAAGTAAAGTCTATGGCTGTTTATATAGCTGTTGAATTCTACAATAGAGACTGATGTTAATTAATCAGATTTACTTTTCCAAAGGGACACTTCATAATGCTTTTGACAGTAATACAGATGGAGTGGTGGAGGATGTATTTTAAAAGTTTAGGAAAGTCTTAAATTTTGAAACATTAAAATTTGCTTTTTGTATGAACTCCTGGAACAACAGTGCCCCTACCTTTCTTGTCTACTAATTCTGCCAAAAATGATGTGTTTATTTGGAGACTGTAAAGTATGTTTGACATTTTTAAGACACTGATGGGGGAAATTCTGCAAAAGTGAAGGGGCTGAAAAGGAATTTTTATCCTGCTAAAGTAGCAACACAATCACTAGGTATCCGAGTTTTATAAATCTCCTTGATTGAGATAACATATGCTACTCGCTTTTTTGTATTTTCATTGAATTAAAAAATAAGGACTTGGAATACACCAGAGCATTTCGGTGATCCTTCAGTGTTGAGTCCAACTTGAACTTCTCATCTGGAAAGTTTTAGCTGAAACCATCATAATTAATTAAAGATGATTTAACTAGTTCAGAAAAAAATAATTGTAGGGCGACCCCTTACCCTGGGTAGATGCCTACATGATCTGCTCTCTGAAGATGAAGGAATCCAATCGATGCCAACCACAATCTGCTTTCAGCTCTGAAGATCAAGTAGGCTCACATTCTAAGGTATCCCAGTCTGGATTGTTTCATACTTCAGAGTTTTTATGGTGGTGCTTTGTTTTGGCTCATTAAGAACCTTTGGGTCTATGTTCAGACTTTCTCAAAATCTGTGATATGCAACTGCAACAAATGGTCTGCAGTCACTATTCACAGGCAGCATGAGATAGGAAATGAAATGAACAAAACCCAACAGCAATAGTAAAATGGAGAAGAGAAGAGAAGAGAAGAGAAGAGAAGAGAAGAGAAGAGAAGAGAAGAGAAGAGAAGAGAAGAGAAGAGAAGAGAAGAGAAGAGAAGAGAAGAGAAGAGAAGAGAAGAGAAGAGAAGAGAAGAGAAGAGAAGAGAAGAGAAGAGAAGAGAAGAGAAGAGAAGAGAAGAGAGCATGGAAATAAAATAGAACTGGTGGATGATGTTTTTTAACTCCCAAATAAGCCTAATAGCTTCTAACAGAAAACAGCTTAATGCAGGAAGGTAGAAGCAAGCTGTTAACTTTTCATTAGAAAAGATCAGACTTTGGATCTAGCCCACTTTCAAAAACAAAGGAGCGCATGATTTTACAAAAAATCATCTGTTGCAGTTCCAGATGGTAAAATAAAATTCTGATTCCTCAAGCCATTTATCTGATGAGTTCTTTCCAACATCTCTGCAGAAACTCAGAAAATCTTTCAACTTTGACTGACTGGATCTACCTTTCCAACTTTTTATAACATACAAAATCATAGTTCTTAATAAATAGCATTGTAAGATTAAAATTAACCATAATATATTGCTGTACTCTTTATTAGTAGTTAGTGAAAAGCTTAGTAGTGGGAGACATTACAAAATGTAAAGCTTAAAATAAGAAACTTGGTAACTTGTATGAGGAAATTTTTATTCTGACGGTAACATTTTGAATGTTCATTTTGCTGGTATTCACTGAGCACAGAATTAACTGAGAACTTTGGTTTTAAACTTAAGTATTCCTAACAAAATCTGTGGCTCTAAGGGAGATATGTCATGTGATAATGCTTGTAGCCTTTAAATAAATCAATTATACAGTTTTCTCTATTTGAAACTTTTGTGCTAAATATCAGTTTTACCTTTTACCTTTTACCTTTCTCAATTTGCACATTGACTGATTTAAATCATGTTTCTAATAAGCACTAGAAATACAACGATTCATTTATATCACCAACTAACATCATACACAATTTTTTGTTTGTGTTGCTGTTTATAATTACAAATCATTGACAATTCAAGAATTACATTTCATATATTTTAAAAATAGTTTGAGAATTTTCATAATGGTTGTAAGATATTTCAGAAAACAGAAAGTGGGATTCTCTGGATACTATGTTATTCTGAATTTCATCAAATATTTGCCAGTTTTATGTAACTATTTAGACATTTAAATATGTTAATATCCCCTGGATTTTCTTGCCAGCTGCAAGTCCTACTTCTGCAGGAGTATGCAAGTAATCTGTAAAAAATCTGAGACAACAAATCAAAGCTCACACTGCATTGTGTAAGCCAAGTAGGTGAAGTTTCAAATCTAAGTGCCTATGATGATAATTTTAACTTTCTTGTTTGAATGGAATCACATGAAATGTCTTAGTCTGACATACATACTGTGATCTTAAAATAATTTCTAAAAATAAAATAAATATAAACAAATGCATATTATCCTTTTTGCCAGTTGCAGATATTTGAAAAACTTTATAAAGGCTATTCGAATTGTGCTGTGAATAGACTATTCTCCAGTGCAGGAAGAACAAGTTCTTCCCAGGATTCAAATACAATATTTTTCATCTTCACTCTGAAGAGCTTTTTCCTCTTCTTTTCTTTATAGGAATAAAAGGCCTTTCTGTTCTTTCAGTTGAGCGACCTCTGCCTTTTAGGGGGAAATGGAGTTTCTGCTCCACTCACCCATCACCACCACCCAGCAATTCTGCAGTTTAAGTGCCTGATCTAGGTGAACAATTGGTACAGGGGATGTGAGGAAAGAAAAGAGAAGTATGCGAGCATGCATACATACTTTTTCCACAAAAGAAGGCAGGGAGAGTGGTGACCATAAGAAAAGGAGCTTTGCAGTTGCATACCAAATGGATACACTTTATGCATTCAGATATGCAATATACAGTCTGGCAGTATCCTTCACAGTCCATTTAGGTGATTTTGGCACTTTGCAATTTGTTAGAATGTCACTTAACTGTCTCAGCAACTCTGGCCAGAGTTTTTTGTTACTCTTTTTTTATATTTTCAAATAGCATTAATTAGGTGCATTCTTCAAGCTTTTCTGGACAGAGTATGATGGGCTTGACTTTTGAAACTGAAGACTTGAGTATCTAGATTGTGAAAACTGTATAGTTGAAGGGCTAGTGCAGAGGAAGAGTTCTTAAGCACAAGGTCATCCTAGGTGAAATCTAGCCCAGATGATTGTGATGCATTGGCAGTTGAAGATTTTAAAGGGATATGTGAAATGAAGGGCAAATGTCCACACTGCTGAGACAATCAACATGGTACACTTGTATTGTTCATAGCAATTGATGTAGGTAAACAGACTTAAAAGAGACCAAAGTTTGATGATGCTTATATAAAAAAATATTCCTTCACATCTAAGAAATTGTTCATATTAGTTTGTAGGTACTTGCTGTCAGTCATTTATGGATTTCACTCGTTAAGAACCAAATACATCTGTCAACATGAAGTTTTTAGAAAGTTTTAAGATGTGTATGTACCATTTAAAAAAATAGAAATATATTACAATTTTTTCCTTTAAAAAATGGCTAACGAATTATTTTAGTCAGTGATGTACTTATGTCCCTGTAATCTCCGTGTTTTCACTAAATTAAATAAAATTACTTTCATTTTGTAAAGTAATAAGTAAATAAAGGAAAAGCTTTTGTGAGCTACTGTTTTTGTGATGCCCTAACCTTAAGTAGAAAGAAAGCTGAGCCAACTCGTTGTTCTTGCTTTTATTAAAGTTCCTGTTGGCAGTGCGTTGATGGGACACATTAATCTTAGTATTAATACTGAGGAAAAGAGGCTTAGAAGCCTTGGATGAATAAATCATCTGAGAGCCCTTTTGGATATGTTGGCACCTTCCCTGTTACATTGTTGCTGGATAAAAAGGCCTCTCTAAGTGTTAAAGGGTTGGATAGCACACTTGGCTTATTGCAAAATTGTGCACAGTAATTTGTGAGTGTTCTGATTGGGTGTAGGAAGCAATGGGGCAGGGTGGTTTAAGCACCTGTAATTGTTCAGAAGAATTAACATAATCTTGAACTGGATTAGCAAACCTGTGAGGTAGTACTTAGAAGAAAATATATGTCTTTTTTATCTCACAGTACCCCATGTAGTCTTTTTCACTGAGACTAGCTAGTGATGCCTCTAATCTGGCTGTAAGGTATTTATTGACACTTGAGAGGAGGAAGATCAGTTGAAATGCTTCCTATTTATGGTACATAGGTCCATCTCCAATCACTTCATTAAAATCTTTGGAGGCCAGGGGATGACCTACATGTTTTTTCAGTTCAAAAGTGGGGTTATCCACTTATCTTTCCCGTGCAGAGTACTTCTAAAGATGCTGGAAAATAAAATCATCAGACTCCAGGAGTAACTTCTTGCTTCAACTCCTTCATATCTTGCTGATTTTTTCTGGTCAGTTGTGTCTGCAACATGCTGATCCATTTGTGGTTGGATCAGAAATCTCTCATTGCTGTGTTTTGCCAAACTGTCTCTGCAATACAGCTTCAGAAGTAGTTTTTGGTTACCAGCTTCCTTGGCCTCTTCCAGATTCAATTCAGATGCAGTTCTGTCCATGTTCAGTGTAGGATGTGGCCAGAATGCATCTCTGGGTGGCTACTGTCGTGACCAAGGTGATGGAGCAGAAGGAAAGACGGGGAATGAGCTGTGCTCAGTAGTACTATGGAACTGTGAGGTTCATAGCCTTTCACCACCCATCTGCTGTCCCAAATAAATCAATAACTGGTGTGATTTCTTTTCACTGTCCCCAGGTGGGCTTGCCTGTCCTCTGGAGTATTCTGTGCCCTTAAAAATTAATGGAGTGGAATTGGTCTCTGGGTGGGTTTTTCCTGTTTCCCACAGCTTTAATTGCTGTTAAGGAAAGAGTGGCTGCAGACATCAGAGGAAGATTGTCATACAGTAGAGCTAAACATTTTCAGTGGCAGTCAGTGAACAATTATATGCTACAATTTACACTATCTTCTCTAGTCTGTTCTCTTACTGAAGAAGCACCTATTATTAGCCAGGCAGTAATCAAATACTTAAAATAGGCATATAAAAGAAGCCTTGGAGAATAATGCATGCTGCCATCTAATAAGCATTTCAGTGCCTTATGAGGTGCACTGAAGTGTAGAAATTCAAGCTGTATCACTGTATTTTTAGCTGACAAAATTGCTGTTGAGACAGATATGTTTTCTCAATGTATTTTATTCATAAAACAATCTAATTTTATAAACACAGATCATCTTTAATATAATGGATGTAATGTACAACAATTATTTTGGATAACTTTTAGTTGTTAGATGGCACAAATCAAAGTTAAAAGAATAGTGGAACAGAAGGAAAATGAAGAACAGTGTGAAGCATCTCAATACATTTTTTCAATGAAATAATAGAATATTGCTTTACCAGTTCTAACATAAGTAGGATCATTTGAAAGCTATCAACCTGTACATGTGCTATAATAGATATACTTTTTAAAGTATAATAGATATACTTTTTCAAGTCGTTTGGTTGTCAGTGGACTTTGGAATGAAACACTCTTTTACATATACATGTGATCCTTGTAAAGGAACCAGTTAGCAACAGTTTACAATCTAAAAATTGAAACTGAGTAATATTTGGTAATACAACACCAACAATAGAAGGGAGAGGATAGGAATCACTGGTTTGTGTTTGTTCACTACAGACTGAATTTCCCAATAAATAAGAATAATTAATCTAATTTCTTAAAGGAACAACTCTCTTTGTTTCTATCTTGATATAGCATCTTATTTTCTTTCTAGTTCCTTTTTACTCCCACTATCTCTGTACCAGAACTACACTTAAGTACAGTAGTTTGTGCAGTTACTTAATGCTTCACTCAGTTTGCACTGTACAGATTATGAATAACACAGTATATCTAGTTCTATTCAAAACGGAGTCCTCTTCCAAACTGAGTATATATTAGAATTACTATTTTTAGTAACAGTTGAAAAGAAAACAACAATCAAAAACTCCCACTTGTTAGCTTACGTTCTTAGAGTATGTCTTCACCAGATGCAGTTTAAACTTCACTTGCTGGTATTTTTATAGTCATATATTTGGGCTTCTGGTCTTAACAATAAAAAAATTACAGAAAGATGTAATGTTAATGACTGATATAAAGAAAAGAAACTTCTATTGGTTACAACTCCTGAGTACTACTTATTGTGTATTTACTAATTGATGATTGTGAACTGATTATGGGCAGTGGATTCATGTTTTTCATTTTGTACTACAGCAGATGTTAATCATCATTTGCCTTTCTAGGTGTAAACTGTGAGTATCTCATTTCAGGAAACCCTACAAAGATGTTATGCTGTGGAGAAGTAAGGACTGCAAATTAGGACATCCACTTTGAAAGGAGATTCTGAATTTGAAGAAATGGTAAAAAGGCAGAAGCCTATACTAGGAGAAAACCTGGTCTATATAGCACGATGACCCTGTCAGGAAACTAAGACAAAGTTTTGCTCAATCAAAAGCTGTGGAAAGCCTTGAAGTCACAAGAAAAGGTAAGCTCAAACCATATAAGAGAAAACCGCTCTTTTAATTCTTCGCCTTTCTTCTGCATTTTCACGATGGAGTCCTCCGAAGTTACTAGTGAATATATATGCATGCAGTGATCTCCATACATTGTGTATCATGTCAGAAAAAGTATTTGAGCCTGGGTCTCTGTGGAAGGGCCAAGGCTTAACATAAATATCTTTTATTTTAGAAATATGTGATATCTGCTGCTGGGTTCCAGTTGCTACCAACTGGAAAAGCAGAAGACTTGCATAGTTTGTAATACCAATTATTATGAAATTGCATGGTGGGCCTGAGTCTAATTTTACCCTGATTTTATAGAGCCGTTGACTTTAATGGACTTGTTCCAAATTTTTCACTGGCATAACTGCAAGTAGATTTAGGCCCAATAACTGTCAAGTAAAACAAAATCATTCCATCTTGTAAACCATAATGCAGGTTATATGGTAGTTAAGTATGGGCCCTATAAATTCATCTTTTAGATGATGTGTTAAACAACAACCTTGGATACTTGCAGTCAATTAAAATTTCCTGGCACGTTTTCATAGAACAAGAGCCATTTGTTACTAGTCATGTCCAAAAGAAATTCTAGCTAGTATAATTGTATTTTACTTAGCTAACATTGCCTTTGCATATATAGTTAGGTAGTTGTCTTTTGCTCCATCTTTTAAAAAACCCAAACAATTGTGTAGTGATTTCCATGATGATGACAGCTGTGTTATCACCCAGAAGCAGCATGCAGTAGAGTTTCTCTTACCTTGGACCATTGAACTGCAAAGTCTCTTTAAAGTCTAAAATTGAAAAAAACCCAGTGTCTTAACAGTGTCAAGACTGATGTTTTAATATATTTAAGGACAGATCTTCATTTAATATAAATTACCATGATGGGTTGAAATATCATCTTAAATGATGTGCCACTTATCTCTTAAAATAATATTCATTTCAATTGGTCATGCCCCTTTGGTCTTGCTATTGCTACCTATTTATGCAAAATATTTTATAGCTCTTTGGTCTTAAATAAGAAATCAAGGTACAGGCTATTACCTTTTTTTCTAGTTCTTTCTCCTTCTGTTAGTCCTGAATCTGTCTTAAAGTAACTCAGAAATACTTCAGATTAGCTATCATAGCAGTAAATATTTTTTGAAAATACCTATATTTCTGCTTGTCTCTTTAGGCAGTCAAATCTTTTTTTAGGAACATCTCATTTAACAGTTATCTGTTACCACATCCAAGATCATGATGTGGGTTTTGCCAGCCATTTGGAAAGTAGTATAGTGCAACCATGCAAAGGAATTCATGCAGGAATAAAAATGTCTCCAAAGTTGCCCCATATAGGCCTCTAACTTGTATGTGGAGAATAGTGTGCTCCATGCATGCCCATGGGAAAGCTTACCAAAACTGTAGATATGAGAGATCAATTGAAGAGATAGTTTGAGGGAAACCACAATACTCAACCCTAACAACTATGGAGGGGATCAAGTAAATACAGTACTGTTCCTCTTAATAGGATATGTATTACTTTTATATTCTGTACAATTCCAGTCTTTCAAAATGGTGTGTGCAAGCAAGGAGCAGTGGCAATTTTATGAGAATATGTTGGAATATTAGGCAAAATGTTTCAAAAAAATCCAGAAGTCTTCATTGCAATTTAATAAACAAACCAGAACCTGATTTTGCTGGTAGTAAAGTCTGGTGGCAATACTAAAACATTGTGAACATGCATGGGTGAACTGGGTGAAGTAGAATGCAGCTGTTTTCACTGTTTGGCTTGTGCCTTCCTTTTTGTCCTGCACGCTTTTCCATCAGATTTAAATTGGCTGTAGGACTTTGGGTTACAGTCATCTCCCTGTATTCAACCGGTCCTTAAGTATCTACTTTCATTTACTTTTCATGATATCCTTGTTTTCTCGTTATTCTGACTTCTGCTGCTTGCTCATGCTGAGGTTCTGAATGTGCTGAAGTCTGAATATCCTATCCCTAAATCACAGGAATCTGCATATCTAGTTAACATCTTTTTTTTCTTAATATGAAGGTGACAGAGCTATTAAAAAAGCAATAACCAAGAAGAGAAGAGGAGTAGATTGGAAGAACCATGGCAATTTTTAATAGAAGCATTAGAAAGTGAAGAGTTTGTGTTGAAAAGGATTATGGCAACTTAACAGTTTACCTACACAGAAGTAACATAAAAATCTCTCCGATAATAAAAATCAGAATGTTATCATGGATTATATTTTCTAAAATGTAAGATAATAGCACTATACAGGAACATTTGAAAACCTCATATTAATAGAAACAAATAAATACACAGTGAGTTCTAATTGCCAGCTCTGTTCTGAATTAATCTTTAATTAGCTATTGAAGGGTCTGACTCAGAAACAAACTTATCCTGTTTGTAATTCATAGTGTTTTTAATGATTCAATCTGACTTGCTTCAAACAGTCTTAAAAATCACTTTGATTTCAGGTATCTTTGACTAGATACTTGTCATATCTGGGATACACAGATATGTGATACCTGAGCTGTGTGGGAAATGTGTATGTTCTAACTGACCCAATGTTTTGAAAAGACAACCTGAAACTTAAGAGATATTTCGATATTACAACAGTGGCAACAAAAGGAGTGTCTGGATCCGGCTAGTCAGCAGTACCCTCTTCATAAAGGGTCTGGGCTTGGAGAGGAAAAAAACACCGTTTGCGTTTTATTCATCTGCCATGGGGAAAATGGTAAAAAACAAAAACTGTTATCCAGTATGCATTTTCAGATAGTATTCTTTTCAGTTTAGACATCTTGGGAAAAGGTGAAACATCCCTATAAAAATACTTTGGTCACTAAAGTTGTCTTTTTATTCAATATTTTACAACCAAACTAATTCAGCGGCTTGATTTTATTTAGTTTGATGGCATCTTTATTCATTTTTCAGGTTGGTGAAAGAATCAGATACTTAATTCTGTGAATATCCTCCTACCATAAGAGCAAGATGGGACCTTGTCATTGGACAAATGACAGTATAGGTTTAGACAGTCAACCAAAAATCTTCCAAACCACCTGAAATCTCCTTGAACAGCCTGATTAAGTGTCTCTGGTTTAAGCAAGGATGATGTCAATAATTATGGAACAGAAAAGAAGTGTAGGAGAGAAGCAAATTATTTTGGGCTTTAGCAATCCATGGAGGGAAAGATTTCTAGCAGTGATTTTTCCTTTCAGAAACAAGTTGTTCGCTCTTCTTGTGTCATTGCTTATTCATTTAGATTATTAGCAGGCTCTTTAAAATTATTAAAACCTTGCCACTCATCTTCAAAACTGCCTCTAGGCATTTTTAATTTGTATGGTCAGCATTTACTCCCTAAGGTCTTATTGACCTTGGCAGGGTTAGAAATCATATTTTCACATGCATGAATTGCCCTTGACTAATTTCTCCAGTACAGTCTGAACATAAATCACCTTCCTTTGACAGTTGCATTTTGTACTTTTAAGTTGTTTATATTTAAGAAACAGGGTGTGAACATGCATGTATGGAATATTCTAACGTAAATCTGTATCAAAGTTTGGTTAAAAATATGCATTATTGATTTCCTTTAATATGTTAATGCTTGATGGAAGGATTTTTAAAATTTATTTTATTTTTTCTTTGTGAATCCATTTTTCTAATCTCACCTTAAGAACTATAGAGTTCACAGTGACTTTTGATGTTATTCTCCCCCATAGTAGTTAGGCATTTATAAGAACAGAGGGAAATTAATTTTCTCATTGTGACATGGAACATGCACTCTATAATAGCCCTCCCTATTCAGTTAGCAAACCTCAAAAAAGATAAAAGTTCAGAAAGTTTTGGCTTTTGCAAAAGTTGATTTCCAGTAAAAAGCATGCCAGGGCTACTGAAAATAATATAAGACACATTATAAGTAGCAACATCAGACAGCAGCTCAGGAGAGAAATACAAGAACATAGCAGAACTTTACTATCAATACACAAGCACAAAGAGAATACTTTAGGTTGTATCACTAATGGCTTCCAGACTGGAAGCATGGAATATGCCCACTACACCGTGTCAGGGACAGGCGACAACAGTTGTAGACACATTTGTTGTAGATGTGGGATGTGATGTGCCAAGCTACTCAGCTTGGCATCAAGCATGAAGGTAAGGGTTGGAAAGCAAAATTTTTCAGTCTAAATTCAAGCTCTGCAGCTGAGCCAGTATAGCCTGATGTGTTAAGGGAAAGCAGTGTATTAGAGAATGCACTACCTGCCATGGGGCTGAACATTATTAGAAAACAGATGTGATTTTTGTACTTTCTGAGACATGTTAACAATTCTAGTAGAAAGCAGACAACTCTCTTTAATTTACCTGACTAAGGTAAATCTTACATAACAGTAAATAAACAGAGCATGGTAAATGTGTGAATCCAACAGCAAATAATTACTGGAGTAATGTTCAAATCTGTAGCTATTAAAAAGCACGTTAGAAATGTACCAAATAATTTGCCTGGAGTCTGATAAGATATATGCAACCAGCTGTTTGTAGATACAGTGAATCCTTCCTTAGCAATGCAGCTGGAAAATGTCTGCATTAATGTACTACAAGGTAGTCTGTCACAGTTCATATAGCATTAGCTGAGGCACAACTCTGAAATGTTTTCTACACACAATCCTTGGCTAGGAGTAGGATTTTTCCTTCTCACGTGGGCACATGTATTTTCAGTTCCTTTCACAATATTCTAACCAGACGTTTTCCTAACCTTTGGCCAAAATTTTATTACCAACATTATGAGTTTCATTGTCTAATTCTTAAATTGTGTTTGAGATGGAAACAATACCTTCATTTCCTGAGACCATTTTCAGAAAATCTGGCAGCAGTCCCAGCAGTGCCTCAGTAGCTACGACAGGGCTATGGCCAGGGACTGCACACAACACACCTTTCGATACTATCTCCAATGGTTCTCAGCATACTGCACTACACCCTCAGTAGCAGCACTCAAGAGTTTATGGGCCTCGATGACTTAGGTATCTGAAAGAAAAAGTCATCATAGTAATGTTCTCACAGTGTGTAGAACTAGCACCTATGTAACACTGAAATTCCTCAGAGGTACAGAAGCGATACTTAATGACCTGAATATTTCAAGTAGGAAAAGATCCTTTGAACTGGGAGGCCTTGAAAGACTTTTCCATGGTTTAGTTTTGATAAGGAGAATCCTCTTTACACACTGTAGAATTTTTTTTTTTTTTTTCAAAATACTGCTACCTTTCTTTCCTAAAAGGTATCCCATGGCCTTTCTCCAAGATTCCTCTCAGACTCTGTCATTTCCGCTGATATAATCTTTTAGATCTTTTACTTTGTAAAAAGTCTTTTCTGTGACAATCTAAAGAGTAATCAATGAGAACCTGGAGGCAAAAGTCTCCTTGTGTTAATATGCTTGTTACAGAAATACAACTTTCTATGAAGATAGAAGCCCTCATTTACAGGATTGGAAAGTGGCTGGGCTTCAGCCTAAAGAAAAGACTTTAGCTTAAGAAACAGCTGTTCTACTCTGGTTTTTCCTGTTAGCGCTGTGTGCTAAGTACTCAAAGGTGATGTGCTCCTTAAAGGCCTTAGTTTTAGCTATGATATTATAAACTATCTCATATTTGTTATTTATGTTGAAGACTGCTGAAGACTCTTGTGCGCGTCATGTATTAGCTGTCTGAAGTACTGTCAGTATGACATATGTTTTGTTCCTTTTAGAAAAGGCATAGGGTAATAGAAAGTTAGCAATAGATGATATTCTAATTATGTGGCATCCTCCCCTTTTCACAGGCTCAGTGGCAATTTTTAAGAAACAAGAGAATAAACATTAAACTATCTTATATCCACACAATGACAACTATGGGAGAAAGTTCTGGTCAAACTTACATAATTTCTCATTATAATACCTTGATAAAATGAATATTTTAGATGAAATGAGCAGCTTTAATCACTGTGGTTCATTTTGCAAAATATCTTTTAAATTTCAAGTGTTAAGCATCAGGTCAGGTTGAGAGCAGAGATGACTGTGTCTCCATCTGAAAACAATTGCAGTCATTGCAGGGAAACAAAGCCTGAGGGAGGAGGAGCACTAAATGTTTTCAGAGATGTAAAGAATTAGATCACTTTAAATAGGTTGCCTCATCAGTGTTTTGATTCAAGCTCATATTCTGTACTCTTATCCTCCATTCTGTTGTTACACCAGGCCAATAATTTATTAAACTATTGTCAAGGCAGACAAGGTGGCCTTTTCTGGTTTTTGGTTTTTATGTTATTTGGATTAACAGGACAAGATATTACAGAGACTTCCTTATATGCTTGATGTTAGAGCTGATTTCACACTGTTGACATTATCATTGCCCATATCTATTCCAAAAAAATCCAACAAAAACTATGCAATGTGGTTCAACTATTATCTCTATCTCTCTCTCTCTATGTGTGTATATATATATGTACACATTTGTCCTCATCACCTTCAGATAGGAAAATGTAAAAATATGAAAGGATTTGCTAAGTGAAGCTATGTAAAATATTCACCATATCATAGAATCATATAATGGTAGGGGTTGGAAGGGACCTTTAGAGATCATCCAGTCCAACGCCCCTGCAGAAGCAGGTTCACCTAGATCAGGTCGCATAGGAACATGTCCAGGCGGGTCTTGAAGACCTCCAAGGAAGGAGCCTCCACAACCCCTCTGGGCAGCCTGTGCCACTGCTCCATCACCTCACAGTAAAATAATTTTTTCTTACATTTAAATGGAACTTTTTGTGTTCCAGCTTCATCCTATTACCCCTTGACCTGTTACTAGATAGCAAAGAAAAAAGGAAGGTCCCAACCTTCTGACATCCAC
Source organism: Colius striatus (assembly GCF_028858725.1). Taxonomy (NCBI): domain Eukaryota; kingdom Metazoa; phylum Chordata; class Aves; order Coliiformes; family Coliidae; genus Colius; species Colius striatus. The sequence goes on from NC_084772.1 coordinate 7,737,900, forward strand.
CATTTAGGTATTTGTAAATATTAATAAGATCCTCCTTCAGTCTCCTCTTTTCTAGACTAAACAGCCCCAGTTCCCGCAGCCTTTCCTTGTATGAAAGATGTTCCAGTCCCCTGATAATTTTGGTGGCCCTGCATTGAACTCTCTCCAGCAGTTCCCTGTCCCTCTTGAGCTGAGGAGCCTAGAACTGGACACAGGACTCCAGATGAGGCCTCAGCAGGGCAGAGTAGAGGGGGAGAAGAACCTCCCTTGACCTGCTGGCCACACTCTTCTCAAGGCATCCCAGGATGCTATTGGCCTTCTTAGCCATGAGGGCACATTGCTGGCTCATGTTTAGTTTATTATCAATCAGGACTCCCAGGTCTCTCTCTGCAGAGCTGCTCTCAGTTCTATGTTATCATGATGATCCCTTGCTATTCATCTGCTCTGTATCACTTAGCATGTTTTGTTCCAAAGGAGGACTGAGCTAAACTCATATTTGGTCAGAATGCAGTAAGTGAAGATCACTCCAAACTGTAGTGCTACCTGAAATTGACTTTTATTTTAAAAATCTACTTTACCCCAGATCCTGCCAGAGAGTTGCAAATACATACTGTAGTTATATTCTGATCTGAGAATTGCTATGAGACTCATTAAGTCTTATTTAACAGGAGTAATACCCTGGTTACTAATTTATTTATTTATTTATTTGGAATTATTTGGCTAATCCAGAAATTACGTGCTGCCAAACCTAAACTAGACTTTGCTTTTAAAAGAAAACAGGCTAGCATGATTTAAGGTATGCTTGTATGAATTTAGACTCTGAGGTTCTGGAGAGCGTCCAAAGTAGGGCCATGAAGCAGGTGAAGAGTCTAGAGAACAAGTCTTATGAAGAGCAGCTAAGGAAACTGGGGTTTAGTCTGGAGAAGAGAAGGCTCAGATATGGCCTTATCACTCTCTACAACTACCCGAAAGAAAGTTGTGGCAAGGTGAATGTGAGTGTCTTCTCCCAAACAGCAAGCAATGGGACTAGAGAGAATGGTCTTAAGTTGCTCCAGGGCAGGTTTAGATAGGATATTAGGAAAAAATTTCTTCACTAAAAGGGTTCTCAAGCTTTGGCACAGGCTGCCCAGGGATGTGATGTAGTCACCATCCCTGGAGATAATTAAAAGATGTGTAGATGTAGCGTTTAGGGACATGATTTAGTGGTGGATTTGATTGTGTTAGGTTAATGATTGGACTCAATATTCTTAGAGGTCTTTTCTAGCCTAAATTATATGATTCTATATATGCCTCTTGCACAAAACTGCATGTGTAAATAAAACCAAAATCATCTTTAGCTTGAAATGAGTACCAGTCAAAAATTTTGTATGTATTTCACTGGAAATTCTCAGTTCAAAAAAAAACATGAAGTTTTGATTTTGCAAGTGATAATCATGCCATTTCATTTTGAACCCTAACGTCTCAGTGCTCCTGCTAGTAGCAGACTGCAGGCTCAAGTCACACATCCAGGAAAGGGTATACAATTAGTGAACTACTTGAGAAAATTGCGCCTGACCATTGCTAATATTGGAGAGGAGAAAAAAGGGAATAACATTCTTCCATTATTATAAAAAATATTTTTGCTGAAGGAGGAAAATGCAGTTTTAAATAATAGTGTTCAACTACAAGGACTGAACCACTGTGCTGCAAATCATGAAATTTTGCTGGCTTCATTCATTGCAGGATTTCTAACTTTTACGTCAAAGAGAATAGAGGACCTACTGATACTGTTCTTACTATGTAAATGAATCAATCACCAGGGAGGTGTTGCATCTTTAGGGAGCAGGGCAGACCCTTGTGGCAGAGAATACACGTCTCTCAAATTCCAGAATGCTTCATTGTGCAATATTTTTATTTAGTAGATATTTTCCATTTTGTCACTCTACCAGCTGTTGCATTTTCAGTTTACTCAATTTTGGTATTATCTTTTGCAGGTTTGCTCTATCCTTCCATAACTTTCAGTGCCATTCCTTTCTGTAACAGTGTCTTGCTAAGTTATGCCAAGATAAATAGCAGAACTGTACCCATGCTAGGAAATTGCACCAGTGTAACTATAAACTGAGATAGTTAAATCAGCACTGTGTGTAGACTTAAGTGCTTTTCTGGATTTTAGTCAAAACACTTTAAAAGTAATGTTAAATGTTGGGTTTCTGCCAGCTGTGGGCCAAACTCAGCCACCTGTATTCATATTGTGTGCTTAGCCATGACTATACTGCAAGTATGTTCAAAACCTAAGACAAGGGAAACTCCCACTGAAATAATTTAGAACTTAAGAATATGCATCTGCTTAATGTCTTTCCTGACTGGGGAGAAACTTAAGCATATACTTGGAGTTACATGTTAAAGTTTTATGCTGAATAAGTACCTTTATTTCTTAAAATGGCAATGAAGAAATTCGTATTTTGAATGTAATTGGAAAATTCCTAGGATCAGTCAGCCAAAGATAATTACTGTTTGGAGAGCTTTGAATGCACCCAGTAAGAAAAGTACATTTTATCCAAGGAAAAACATACCACTTTAAATCAGTATGACCTACCAGCAGTGTTATTTTTATTAACACATATGCTGTAATGTTAAAAGTTGTTACCCATTTGACTCGACCCAGTAATCACACAATGTAAATGATATTCAAACAGCAGCGTATTGCATTGCAAAGATTAATTAACCTGAAGTTTACTTTACACCATTCTTCTAGGTAAAAAGTATAATTTATGCAAAGGTTACAGCCAGTTTACCTTGCCAGAGTACTTTAAAAGAGTTCTCAAAATTCTTTTTTGAAGAGCAAGGCAATAAATTATTGCCCAGAACATATTAGGTAGTGCAAAATTCTGCCAGTAAACCTACTTGAATGGTTATAAACTACACAATTGACTCTTCTTGGGCCACAAGGATTCCAGTGATTATCCATTTCAGGTGAATTACAGTAAGAGTTTCCTATGCATGCTGCTCAGGTGAGCTTCACAGGGCCAAAAAGATTACTAATTCTCTCCCAAATCTGAGAAACTTCCATCCAGTAATATCCCAGATATACTCTCAGTAATATCCCTTCTTCATCTCATTTCTTCATGTTTGAACGATTCCACTTCAGATGTGAATTAAGCCTGTAGAATCTGATTCACTGCATATTAATGTTTTACTTTTCTTCATTTAATGCAATTTTATCTTTTCTGTGCAAAAAAAAAAAGATCCAGAATCTTTAGAAGATGGAACTCCTGAGTTAAATTTTCGATGCTTACAATTAGACTTCTTTTCTAAATGAAGAATGCAAGTTGCTGGCTCTCCTGTCAAACCCTTAGACTTCATAGTCCAAGATCTTTGAAAGGGTTTTGGGAGGAATATATGTGTATTATCAAAGGAATTCACATTACTATATGTTTCATCTCTGTAGTCTGGTGTCTCAAAACTTGCTTTTTAGGTGTGTTGGAATTTGATTGATGCTGCAGAACATGCTTACGCAAACCTCTGCAAGATTTTTTCCCTTTCTATACAAAAGGCAAAATACTTATCTTTATAGTCCTCTTTTAATTTCCCACAGCTCTGTTTCCTCTCTTCTGTGCAGGGAACGTGGTAATGTATTTAAGTGGTGCATGATGAGGCATTTTAACATTAATCCTTAATGTTATTTTCTTGAAATGTGTAAACATGCATATTTTTCACTATCTCATACACCATAATAATTTGTTCTCTGTTAAATTCAAATGTAATTTGGGATAGCAAAATACATTGTAGAGTTACACCTGCAGCATGTAGTATTAGTATGACTTCTCCATGGCATGACAGTGATGTTTCAACAATCTATACATATTGATTTAGGCTGATAATAAACAATTTGATTAGGCTCTATCTATAGGCTGTCATTTCAATCACTGTCACTGGTCCAATAGAGTGGAAGGCAGCTAGCAGACACATATGGCAAGATTTCTCAAAATAAAAACTCTGGCCTGATTAGAGCCCTAGGTTCAGTGAATTGGACAAGACAGCTCAGCTGCCAGGTTATTAACTCCCTCAGAAAATACTCTGCCTTTTCCCTGGGGCCAGCCTGAATATTCTGATCTGGATCGATAAGCAATCTCCGGTGTGTACAAAATGCCAGCTAGAATCATTTGTCTCAGTGCAGTCTCCTTACAAAGGATAAAACACCTGCAGTATATGGCCTTCTCTCCCTCCTCCCCCACCTCTCCCTTTTTAACTAATGACCCACAAAGAAGGAAGAAGTAACTGAATCTATTCCATCATCAGGAAGGCTCTCTCAGGTTTGTTTTAATGATCACAATGGCTACCTTTCAATCTTATAAAAATTATATCAGTCATGGTTTCCCTGTGGCATGTTTATATAAGTAATGTGAACTGCAATGTAATGACAAGTGTACAGATGTCATTGTAAGAGGGCCCTTGGCAAGAAGATATCTCAGAATGTCAGAATTTTAATAAACAGCACACTGCTGGTAGGGTTCTTTTTGGTGGTTGTCTTTTATATTTGTAATGTATGCTGTGATCTGTTGCTTGGGTCAGAGATTTTTCAAGAGTGTTTAGCAACAAAGGATTCTTTAAAATTGATTAGAACAGAAGAATTGTTTTCTAGAGTGGTGGTGTTTGCCTGGTTCGGTACATATCTACAGTTTTGTTTGTAGTAGTGGTGGATTGTAGAAATCTATATTGTACTTTCTTTAGGTAAGTACCAAAACATGGAATTTTTATCTGAGTGAATTCAGAACTATCTGAAACACTTGGACCTTGTTTTCTCAAGAGACAGCACCACTTCATAAGATGCTTGGCTTTCCTTCTTTTGGTTAGAAAGTGTAGCAGACTTGAAAGGAAAGCCCCTGCTTTAATACCTCATCACTGCCCTATTCTTGTAATCACAGATGAAATCAAAATTGTACAAGGACATGTAAATAGCATTGATAAGGACAATCCTTACATTTCACAATTGAAAGAAAATAGGACTGTGATAGCATGATGAGAAAGGTTTTCTGGATTATGCAAAAATTAAGTCACAGATGTTAATACTTGTCTCAGAGTATGTCCTGTCACATGCAAAGCAAAGAATTCCCAGGTCCTGATGTGTGCACCTTCAGCATTTGGATTCTGATTAATTGACAACCCTTGTCTTATTCGAATATTTAGGAAAGGATATGTGCTTTCTCTCTCAAAATTCTGCTTAATGAAGTGAAATTCAATACTGTCTCATGCAATACTTCAGAGTGAGTTCCCTGGCTGTTCTGATTATCTTATATGCTTGTATTTAAATACGGTTTAAAAAAAAAAGTCTATTTACCAATAAGCATCCTTAACTCAAATTAAATTCAAATAACTGCAAAATTACAGAAAAGCCCAAAACCTTCAAGTTTCTCTCCTTCGCTGGTCTTATGTGATCGTGTGGAGCCACAAGACAGAACCTCCTAGTGCCCAAAAAGTGTAATAGCATATGTCATGTGTTGTCAAGAAATAAAAGCTAAATCTTCTTAGCTATCTACATTGAATATATAATGAATAAATTCTTATACTAAATACGAATTTCTCAGTATGGATTAACATTCCTAGAAGAACGGAGACCAGGTAACTTGCTCTGCCAGGCTACTGAGCTGGCTCCTCACCCAGACGGCATAATTTATGAATTTATGGTCACTTCTATATATGTCTATGGAAAACTTACCTTGGGTTAATATAAATTGGAAGACCCCACCTAGTTAAAAAATAAAATTAGGGGTATTTTGTTATTTTTCTCATGAAAAATGAGAAAGAAGCATTTTATTTTTGTACTGACATCACTTGGAAAAGGGAAAGGATTTACAATTACTCTCTGTCCTTTGCTGCATGAGATGTCTTTGCCCTGATAGCGTCAAGAAATTAGAATACTGCCTTCCAGACAGATTCTTTCATATTTGTTCTCCAAAACTTTGGAAATAAATGATACTTTAAAAAAAGAATAATGTGAGGAACAACTTTAATGAATTGATTTCTCAACGTAGAAAACATATTCCCCATCGAGACACTTATTAGAATGTTTATCTCGGGGAAAATGCACACAGTTTATATGAAAAACTGATGTTATGTTAATTCCCATTATTATATAGAGATAATATTGAGGAAGATGGAACAAACTGCCTTGAAACCAAAGCTGATGACATTTTTTTTCTGATTTGCTGCAGTTTTATTGTAGTGAAATATGTTCATTTTAGCAGTGGAAAACTGCACTAAATAGACAGCATAAGAGCAATAAGATGTCACATTGCAGAGCACAATTTTAAAATGATGTGCTCAAGAAGTAAGGCTTTTAGACATTTAGGTTTATGTATTAAAACTTCACACAAATTTGATTGAGAATGAGCCTTTGATGGATATTTGCTGCAGTTATGCTGCATTAGACTCGATTTATCCACCACCTCTCATTGTTGCTATTGATTGATTTTTAAATTAGATGAAGGCAATCAGTAAATACCAACCAATCAAGTCCTAAAAACATACAGGAGATTAGACAATTTAGGGTAATCAATGAAAATATTCTGTGATTTGCTACCACTCAATTTTGACCATAAATTACGACCATAACTTGCAAGTTAGTAAGCCATAAAACAAGTGGATGTGACAAGAAAAACTATAAGAAATGAATTAAGGAGATGAAGAGGAACCACTAGTGTTGTCATTTAATGAGACAAAATTACTCTTTATACATATCTTGCATTTGTAGTTGAGTCTTGCCAACAGTAATGGAGTACAAGAGCATGAACGCTTTTCTCAGATTTTTTTTTTTTTGTAATATAAAAGCTGTTCTTTTGTGTAACAAATCAGTTTGAAAAATAACTAAACTACCCAATTTTATTGTAGCAAATTAATTTTCGATTAAAAACCTGCTTCTCGCTAAAACCCCTCACCTGCATCACAGGCTCTTGCAAACACTAATTTTAAAGTCACACTTCTATGTGGTGTTATATCCTACAAAGTTTAAAATTGTAGCAATACCTGGATGTTATTTTGGTATAACAACTTGAAGAAGTTCTTGCACTATTCTTCTGTGAGATATTTCACCTGTTTTCTATATGCTCACAGAAGTCTCACCAGCAACTGATAATCCACATGCCTTTAAAAAAGTCTGGTTTAAAGTTTGTTTACTAGTTTTAAATAAGTGGACAAATTCTTCCTATTTATGAACCTCAGTATCTATTTGGAATTTCTAGGCAGTATCTATCCAGTATTTCTAGGATGAAAAGCTTTTTAAGAATGTATAAACAACCATTAACAGCTATAGTCTTTATTGGAATAAATTGACTAAATAAAGCAAATATTTATCATAAATCTGGTCTTTTCAAAACGTAATTCAGACGTGATAATGCTGAGTAATACACAGAAGTCTTCTTGGTTAATGTCTTTATGATCCTCCTTAGAATAAGGAGGAGCTTTTATATAAGGTGTACAGAATAATTTTGGGGATTGTTGATCATATAAAAGAGTGATATTAACAAGATACCTTGAGGAAAGTTCATATGCCTTTTTTCACACTAAACAGAAATTTGAGAGGCCTGCCAACTGCACAGTACATCTTGAAATGCGATGAAAGTTAAACATATGGAGCAGCACTATGAGAGGAAAGAACACCCTTACTGTATTCACACACTAAAACACATACTTTTATAGAGCTTGATGATAGAGTGCTTCCTTTGGTAGCAGATAAATACAAAATACACATATAGAATAAATACTGAAAAGATAGTAATTTATATTTACCCTTATTTAATTAATTTCCAGTAAAGATAGATTTCACATTGCAATGAAGAAGACAAAAAACCCAGAGAGCATTAGTGACATTGCAACCAAAAGATTAGTCAGCAAATAGTGACTTTTTATCAGCAGGTGGACTCCCTGTGAGAGAATCCAGAAGCAAAACGTCAGGAGTATTTCATGCAGAAATTCAAAGCACTTGCTGTAGCAAACAAATGTCTTGCACTAGCTTTAAAAAGAAATAAACAGTTGTTCTCCGCCAGTTCATTTTTAAAGTAATTTCCTTCAGTCTAGTGGTTTAGAATCAGGGCTCACTTTTCCATGCAGGTCTGTGAACCAGAATCCATCCCTTTAAGTGCTGGGATCCTTGTGGAAACACGTTTCTCTCTGTCAAAAATATTTCCCACCTGAATTCTGAATTTGGCATTTGAAAACTGTTCAGATCTGGTCTTTCAGATTTGCCATGTTGTCCAGTACATCTATCTAAGGCAATCTAGCTTGAAGAGGAACTATGTGAATTCCTAATAGAATACAAAAACACTTCCAGATTGCTAAATATTTTTTTTTAGTTTTGTTTTGTTCCATTTCAATTTTAAAAAGGCCATTGGAATGGACTTTTCATTAAATCCTGCATTTTATCAATTTCTGCTGGCTCATAAGATGTGAATAAAGAAGTAAATTCAGTGCTAACAATAGCTTTCTTCCTTCTAGGTAAATTTGGTAGTAGAAGCTATATCTTACATCATTGGCATAATTTCTGAAAAGGATGTAAAATGAAATTTGAAGATACACAGTTCTTAAAAATAATATTACTGTCTCTGTAGGTACCATTATTTTTAAAATTTGAGGTTTTTAATTTGAAATGTGCTTTGAAAATCCTTTTCTGTCTTATTTCTAAAATATTCTGGATGTAACTGAACCTTTGGTGAAAATTTGCAAGATATACCGGTAATATATGAAGGCAGAAAATGTAAAAGCTCAGAATTTTGATAGACTGGAGCATTTACATTCTCATATTTAAATATTGCCTGAATTACATGTGATCTTTAATGTTTCACTTGTAGTTTTCTGCATTCTCCCTAATTAATGGTACTCAGGGTAAAACAATATTTACATTACTTCAATATATCAACATATTTAGTTCAAATTCACATTTCTGTGAGTTAACGTACAAAACAAAACCCTAATAACCTCTAGCAAGCAAGACAGGAAAGGAGAGAAAAAAGAAAACCCCTGACTTAAAACAAAGACAGGGACCTACTTTGCAGTTCCTGATGGACTGGTGCAATACAATGAAGCTGGTGTATTCAATATAACTTTTAGAATAATTGCCTGGGAGGTAACCAGAAGAAGTACATTTTACTTTATCATGGTACATAAATAAAAGGGCAGACTAATTAATCATATAACTTACTAAAAGTGCTTTTTATTTTGCCATTTAGTATGCCAGAAAGATCATTTTCTTTAATGTATATACCCGGTATTAACATGATTTAATCCATCATGTTCTGTATTATGAAATTACTTTGTTTTACTCCCTGATCCAGCTGAAGATCATTAACCCACACTATTCTCTAAGTCATACATCATTTGAGTGTATTACCTCATATAGCAAAAAAGCTACTTCCCTCGGTTATACACTCCAACTAAGAAATCATTTTTTCTGGATGTTGCTGACAAGTAGAGCTGTTTTCATTAGAAAGCAGATGGTTCACTATTTCAATTCCATTTTACCTTCACATTTCCTTCAGCTCAGAGTTCTCTGCTGCCAGTCACCCCATTGTCTGTGTCTTGCAACATCCACATTCTACATTCCAGACCTATCTATAAATGTGCTAAACATTCCAGTACTTTGCCTTCCCCCATTCTCTTCTTTTTGAATACCTCGTGTACTCTGCGTTCTCACTTGTAAGTCAATGAAGTTGAATCCAGTCTTCTGAACAGTAGCCTAAACTCTCAAAGTTTTGCAGGTGTCTGTTAGCCAAGAGTACCAAAGATGTAAGTTAGACATTCAGATCTGAGACTGGGCCTGAAGTCACAGCACTGGTGAATTTGCCTCAGTAGAGCATTAAGGCAGAATCTGGCCTTCTATAATTTAAAATGATTAGCAGTTATGGTGCTTGTGGCTTTGATATTTTAATCCTCTGGGTCTATAATACATGTTTTGCCTGGGCTACCATGATACCATGGGTGGCTGGTAGGTGTCAATAAGTGGTAGCTTGCAACTTAAATGTGTGCAATGATAGAGTAGATAGCAAGACTCACTCTGTCCTGAAGACAAGCATGATTTCTGTTATTACATCCAGAGTTAGCAACATGTGAACATGATCTTATAGTAGAGGTGGGAGAGATGCAGGCCTGGTTGTGTCAATATCAATCCAAAGGTAAACACTGGAGAATATTGCACTTCTGTGAACTATAGTTTCCTTCTCTCATTTCCTCTTTAGATCCATCTACTTGGATATTCCTTGTGTAACTACCTGTGTAAGCTACCTGGATATAAAAGCACTGTTGGTTTCTAGAATACACAGAAATATATTTCCTAAAAGTAAATTTCTGTGCGGTGCTCAGCTTGTGTGGGAAGGAGATGTGAAATCTAGTCTGCTCAGTAGCCACGAAAAAATACAGGAGTGAGGATATTCCTACACATCTCCCTCGAGGAGCTCATAAATTCAGGATCTTGTGTTAAAAGAGCTGATGTGCTTTTTCCTAGGGCTTCAAACTGGGACCATAATTGTCAGAGGCTCTCTGGCATGGGATCTGGACATGTGAGTCACCATGCAGGCAGAGATGAAGGAAGGAAAGGCAAGGTGAGTGTTAGGATTCTTTTGGACTTTGTTTTGCATTTGTTGTTTCCAGACACTGATAAGTGGATTAATTTTGTTAAAATGCTGCTTTCTTTATGCCATCTGTTTTGTGGGACCTTAGTGCAGTTTGAAAGAAATATCCCAATAATTCAGTGTCATGTTGTTGCTGTGTGATTTTAACACTTACAAGAAACAACCATCCCGCCTCACCAGTTTTAAACACATTTTTTCTACAGAAGAAGTATAACATGGAATGGTGGTTTTTTTTAAAGACTGCTTTGGGAAAAACGTTGTTGCATTAACAGTAAAACAAAAACACGTAATCCACTTGATAGTCTGAAGAGACTTGCTTTTATTCTCTTGGGATTTGCAAGCAACAGAAATTACTTGCGTCTGTTTGTTTTCCACAGGCACATGGGAGAATGACTAACTCAAAATTCTGTGTAGAAATGCTAGGCTATTCTAATAAGTTACCATAGGTCCTGGTTTAAAATACTTTCTAAAAATTGTAGCATAAACATCCAGTTATATAGATTGTTTTGAGTCAAAACCTGAGTAGTTTCTGAAGATAATTTCTCAGTATTTTTATAATAAAAAAAAAAAGAATAAAAAGAAGAAATGATATTTTAAAATAATAGCACCTCAATTAGCACGAGCAACACCTGTTAAGTTCCAGACTACTTTTAGTTAACTCTAAGCACTTGACTTGAGAAGTAGGCTCTCATTCTAGTTGAGTGAGGAAGCTAAATGATTTCATTGCTTAAATGGGAAACCACTTACTAAAGATGGAATCTTTCGAGGTAAACCATCATTACATAACTTCAGGTTTTGCACAGTATATATGTTTTGGTTTTGCTCATAGTGTGCTGATGATGCTAAAACATTCTAATAATAAATTCATACCCACTTTGTGTAGTTCTCTCTGATTTCTGCCATGTCCATCACAAACTCCTTAGAGCTTCAAGAAGGTTTTTGGGTTTTTTTTTCACTTACTCCCTAACTTACATCAAATTTAGCATTTATTATTACCTTGACGCATTTCCCATGTGTAAAGATGTTCTTTGTTGTATTATTCATGCTGATAACTAATGTAGAGCTTACCAGGAATAAGGGTACAGTGATGGAATGAGTATTTGATTTTTGTTAATTTTAGGAACAACCTGTTCACTAATCTTAAAGTGTATCATAGGTGAGTTCTTATTTAAAATAGTGATGCTGAATAAACAAGTACTCTTTTTTCTTGTATAGTTTTGACTGAATTTTTAGGAAGAATAAATGGACATACTTACAAAATTCAAAGAAAAGGTAATAAATTTGTGTTGATTCCAAACATTTCATCATCATCTAGATGAACAACAAGGACGATGTTTAGTTATAGATTAATAATCCATGGTACAAAGAGTTCAAAACAAATTAGAGGAAAATATAAGACTCCAATATTAAGCAAAGTCAAGGCTGAAGGTCAGCCTGCAGTAACTAACCATGCTCAGTTATATTATTTTTAGTGATGACACAACATTTAAGCTATTGAACTTGGCAGCACAAACAGCCATTCATATTGTACAGAGTGAAGAAGTATGCAATTGGTTGGCATTGATTTTTACATTTTTTTGTTTATAAAGTCTGTGGACTCTGGTCTCCTGTTGGTCAAATGTAGTCCCAGCATCCAACCTGAATAAACCTCACATGAATAAACCTCACAGCCATAATGCAGCTGCAAGTAAGATGGCAAAAAAGAAGGTGCAGGTGCTGTTGTTTGCACATTATGAGTTGAAAACAAAATGGACAGGGCATAAAGACAGATTTTCTTCTCCAGCAGAAGCTGGATGCAGCTGTCACTGGGGTTTTAGAGATAATACCTTTACACAGTGAAGTCTCTGCAGACTTGAAACTTCACTTTTTCCTACAAGCAAGTGATGAGAGAAGAGCAGATTATAGAGTCTTTTTGAGGGCTTAGATTAGCCCATGCTTGAGTATGTGCAGCTCGAGCCCCAGTGCCAGAAATCACCAAACTGTACAGTTTAAGGTTAGCCTGGACATGTGTGTACAATCTGGACTGTAGTCTAACCCATAAACAGCCTCACAGGTCATTGCTCTGAAGACAGCACCGACCCTGGTTTTGCATAGCTGTAAAGGTGAGTGCTGTGAATAGCAGTATGGTCCTATGTCCAAAAGGAGATTTCTGTGCTACTACCAAGTTCCCCAGGACAGCTTCCAGCTATGATAGTGACTCTGTTGAATGGAGTTGCCCTGAGCTTCTCTAGATATCATAATCTGCTCCTCAAGCTATCAGTATATCACAGATTTTTTTCTTATAGTTAGTAACAGTCATCTTGTGACAGTGATGCCCAAGTGAATTAAGAATTCACCTCCAGTGAACTCAGAGAAAAGATGGACTTTTTGATTTATGCCTTTAAGTACTTCACAGATTGTGATTTAGCATTGATGTCACCCAAGACAATTTTTTTTTGCTTGATAAAGTATTTTACAACTATCAAATTCCCCAGTTGAATGTAATTATACACCAGAAAAAAGAAGATACAACAGTCACCACATAAACTAGTACTGTGAGCTATTGGTACAAACTTTGGGTTTAGTATATATAAGCTGGTGTTTTTGCTTTAACAATTATGAGCTTCATACATACAAAACTTTCATCAATTTTTCTAGCCTAGATTTTGTGCCTATCTGAATGCTAACAGTGTAATCATGAAACATCATAAAGTATGAAACTCTGGTAAAACAATTCCAAGCAAAACAAATGAGAAGTCATGGGAAATTATAGGATAGGATCTTGACAAGTTAAAATAAATAACTGTTAAATATATCAGGTGTCATTCCAGGATTTCTTTGTGAGAATGACTGTATAGGGAGTGCTCAAACACTCCTGATGTTCATGTAAAACACACACAGAAATTTCCCCTGTTTAATCTATGGGAGTAAGTTGTGTACACTCTTCAAAACTGTATTAAAAGCAGTTAGAAAATGTAAACTATTAAAATGTGCTAGAATACTGGGTAATAGCAATTTGTTTATAAAAATGAAATTTGTATTTATGTACACTGTTCAACTTTGATGCATATTTTGCCGTTTTCAAATACCAAATTGACCTTTTTGAATTCATAATGAGGTATGAAATAAATGAGAGAGTACTGAAGGTGAGTCATTCATTAATCATAAGCAAAACAGGGCCAAAATCAAGGACACAAGAGCACAAACTGTAAAAGTAATAGGTTGCATAATCATTGTATTTAATATTAACTACATTATGTTTTTCATGTGAGTTCTGAGAAGTTGATTCTTTTATGTTTACATGAAACTAATCCAAGGTAAATTTTATTTCTCAATATTATTTTATCCTAGTCGTTGCCCTTTTTTTAATAAGTTAGAAGACATGAGTTCTAGTTTGTCACATTATTGTGAAGATTTAGTAGAGGGGCTTAGCAAAAACTTTTAAGCCTACTGAAGCTTTTGATTTAAGATACTCCACTTTTGACTAGAATGTACCAAATAATATAGCTACATCCCCTTCTTGTTTGTCATGGCAGATCTCCCATTAAAGACATAAATTCACCTGGAATTGGTTATTTGGCCAAAATAAATTGTTATTCATATTCAGCTGTCAGAGGAGGACAGACCAAGAACTATTATTTAAACTGTTTTGTTCCTTTAACCTTCAAGAGTTCATCCACAATGATTACAAAATGTGCAACAAAGTTGCTCACAATTTACAGGTGACATAAGTTGACATAGCTCAAATGGATATAATAACAATAATTTGTTCCTTCATGTCATATTTCAACTAAAAACAGAAGAACAAACTAGGTTGGATGGAGATAGACAATTAACACAGGAGCCAATTCGTTTCAGAATCACTGAACGAACGCATCTCCATGTTTCATACACATTTGTTCTCTCATTTGGGTGGAGCTGTGTTGGTGCCACCCTTGTTATTTCAGAATTTGCTGGACCAAGGAAAAGAAAAAGAAAGGAGACAAGTGCAGAATGAGAACTGTACACATAACTTACAGGAATGTATTGTGTTTTATGGCCCCCAATGTGATACTCATTCTACCTATGTCAGTTTTGTGTGTCTGTGAATCTGTGTAGACCAGCAGTGACCAAAGTGACTAGCCTTTCTGTGAGCCATGTGCTTCTGTGAGCATAGGGAAGCTCTGGGCAGCTCTCTGCAGAGGCCCTTCAGCTCCCATACAGCATGGGTCACACTGAGGTCTGTGTCACCCAGCCATGCTGGCCTTGGTGGTCCATGCTCAGGCAGAGGGACCTGCACAGGCTGGCTCAATGGGCCGAGGCCAATTGTATGAGGTTTAACAAGGCCAAGTGCCAGGTCCTGCACTTGGACCACAACAGCCCCATGCTTGGACATATGTGGCTGGAAAGCTGCCTGGTGGAAAAGGAGCTAGGAGTGTTGATTGACATGCAGCTGAATATGAGCCAACAGTGTGCTCAGGTGGCCAAGAAGGCCAATAGCATCCTGGCTTGTATCAGAAATAGTGTGACTGGTAGGACCAAATAAGTGATTGACCTCTTGTACTCAGCACTGGTGAGGTAACACCTGAAGTACTATGTTCAGATTTGGGCCTGTGACTTCAAGAAGGACATTGAGGTGCTGGAGCATGTCCAGAGACAGGCAAGGAAGCTAGTGAGTGGTCTAGAGAACAAGTCAGGGGAGCAGCTGAGGGAGCTGGGGATGTTTAGCCTGGAGAAGAGGAGGCTGAGAGGAGACGTGATCATTCTCTACAGCTACCTAAAAGGAGATTGTAGTGAGGTGGGAGCTGATCTCTCTAGTAATGAATGATAAGATGAGAGGAAATGGGTTCAAGTTACACCAGGGAAGGTTTACATTAGACATTAGGAAGAACTTTTTTACCAAGAGGGTTATTAAGCATTGGAAAGGGCTGCCCAGGGAGTTGGTGGAGTCACCATCCCTGGAGATATTTAAAAAGATGCATAGATGAGGTGCTGAGGGACATGGTTTAGTGATGGGCATGGCAGTGGTTAGTGATTGGAGTTAAAGGTCTTTTCCAACTGAAATGATTTTATGAGTCTATGATTCTATAATGGTTCATCTTTTCTGGAGACCTTTCTACATTTTGTAAATTATATTGGTGTTAGGTTCACACAGTGCTTAAGGTGCTTCTTATATGAGAAACTATATATTAGCTTCAATGAACCGATAATTGTTAGTGATGTTTTTCTTTCTAAAGAAATGTGAAGAACATGATATTCAATGACTAGTTCTAAAGGAGATTTTAGGTTTGGATGTTTTTAAAGAGGGGAAAAAAAAAGTCATCAGTTTTTGTTATGAGTTGAATAGTATACTATTAAGGCTGAGGAATTTGCCCAGGTGTGTTAAAAATCATACATTCCACTCAGGCCTATGTAAGGGGGAAGATCCTAATAACATATTTACCTTCATTTTAGATGCAGGTGGTTTAAATGTGGTGCTCTGGTTCAGATTCCAGAGCAAATAGGTTATCTATGTTTTTACCATTCCCAGGAATAGATTGCCAAGCACTGCCTTTCTCAGGCAATATGGTTAAAGGGTTTACCCTGTTCCCCAGTGGTCCTCTGCTTGACTGCTTTTCCCAAGCTCCAGATCAATCTTTAACTCCTCACTTTTAAATTAGGATGAAAATATCATGGAGAAGAAAGAGTGTAAATAATTCCAAAATCCAAGCAAACAAGATTGAACTTTTCCATCTCCTAGTCAAGACACTTAGAATTATGAAGCCCATGAAGGCTTCTTTTTGCTCGACCAATTATTTCTAAATTTTTTTAATGAATCTCTAACCTTCCAGTAGAATATTTTTTTTTCCAAGTAGTCTTCTAATTTTGTTACAGAGGCTTCAGCTTAGTACCAGAAACACTTTGCTATGGGCCCGAGAAGTCTGTCACAGTAGAAAACTTGGAAAAAAATCAGTACCATATCAGAATATTTTGCCTTTGATAGGTACCCCTGTGCTATTCTTTGCATGATGTCTTGTAGAAATAAGCATTCTGAATCTGAGCTGGACTTCCTCTGTACCTCTCAGAATCCAAATTTGCAGAGCTTTAGTTATTCTGCTTTCAGAGACTGACCTGTCAGTGGAAGTGAATGGTAACTTTATATCCAAAAGTTAGAAGGTGAAAAAGTCTGACTTTTGAGGGGATTGGTTATGTCTTCAGCATCTTCAAAATTGCTGTTAAAATAGCTACAAATGTATTCATGAAACATATCAAAGTTGAAGGAATGCATTTTAAGCTAATGCCCTCTCCTGTGTTAATGATTAATACTGTGAGAACTCGGTTTGGTATTTATTGTATCATGACACAACTAAATTGAACTCCAAGCAATTCATTATCTTTTTTTTTTTTTTTTTTTTTTTTTTTTTTTGGTGCCAAATGATTAACTTCTTTGATAGAAGGATAGTAAAAACATGGGGCAGACAGTACCCATTGAGAGACCTTGTTCAGACTCCTTTATCCACTGTCTGTGGTGTAAAAAAATCATAGTTCTTACAGGAGAAGGTTTTCTGTTGCAATGCAAAATCTAAATCGTTACATTTTTACAAAAAATACCTTTCTGTTTCCATCATTGTATTAAAAAACATCTAAAATCTTTGCATTCTGCATCTGTTGCTCACTCATTGTCACAGTCAATCACACTTTCTGGTATTCACATGTATACAATGTTGTTCATTTCCTGCGGGAATACATTTTTAAATTGTTTTAAAAAGAGAAAGACTGGAAGTTCTTCACATCCTAAATGCTCAGAAACTTCAAGATCAGTTTTGCATCATGCTGAGGTATGTCAGATAGTCTTGTGTTCATTTATTTGAATTTTATGCATGTTTAATTTGAATTTTGTCCTGCTCTTTATCATGTAGTGGGCAAATGTGGGTTGGTGGGTTTTTTTTAAGAAATTGAAAAAGGAACTTTATTATATGATAACAATTGGAAAACAGATGGAGTTGTAAAACTGATATAGGTAAAGTAGAGCTCAGTAGAGAGAGAGATTAAATAAAGCTCATTTTAGAGTTTGGGAAATTTGTTTTCTGTGTTTCTGACTTAAACTACTGACAGAGGCCTTGGAAAAACAGTCTAACTGTTCACTTGAGTTTCAAAACCACAAACAAGGAAAAAAAATTGTTGATTTTTGACTTTTAAAAAAGACAAAAAAGGAATTAGAGAATATTCTGTAAAAGCACGTATTAGGAGAAAAGATCACTTGAAAATTTGGCCATTGTTAAATGTCTTTTAAATTATACTTTGCATCAACAAACACGGCTAATTCAAAATCAGTTTTCAATGGACTAATCAAAGGCACTTTACTCATCTGTTTTCCTGACAGATTTCCGTTTCATCACAAAGATGTCAGCACTACAGCTATTAAAAAATCAAAATTGTTAACCTTCTTAATTCTGCAGGGAAGGATGTTTTACTTCCCTAGCAAAATAGGGTTGTTTTCCTTGAAATTAAATATTACCCTTCAGGAAAGGTACTGTCTGGAAAATTCTGCCTGAAATGCAAGTGCTGCAGAAAATGACAAACCCTAAAATTTTTAGAGTTTAGATTAGAAGAAAAAATACTTTGACAATAATAGCTGTCCCATTATTAAACATGCAACTAGGCTTTCCTGCTTGCAAAGATATTAAGATTTCAATTCCATTTTGCAGTTCCCAGTTTTTTATGGTAAACTAGCCACTGTTTAGAGCCTCAAGGTGTTTCACCTAATTTTCCTTACATCACCAGATAGTACATGGCCAAGTTATTTAGATACAAATAAGCCTTGAGAATATCATCAAATCCATTCTAATTTCATTCATGCCTTGGAGATAATAATTTAAAGAGCTAGTCACTGCTTGCAATTAAGCATGGAGAAAATAGATCCGTCCCATAATTTATGTCTGCAAAGGTTGGGCTGGATTTGTAATTAATGTTTGCTCCTTTTAATGAAATACTCCAAAGGTCTGCACTTCTGTCATTCATGGAGGTAATTTTTCAATTGATTAGTAAAATAATACTTGAAAAGTAAATGCACCTGCTTTAGCTCAGAAATGTCTTAGTCAAGTAGAGACAATGATTAGAGTGCTAAAAAAATATCATTTCAATACAGTAGAGACTGGAGTTTTACTCCTCCAGAATTCAGAACTCCCACTAAAGAGAAAAAGTAATTAAACCTCGAACAACTTCTTCAGCATGCATTCATCCAATTTAATTCCTAGGTGGTTTTCAGCATAGTTAAATACTTTTAGGAACACATACCTGAACTGGGCATTTGTACAAATGAAATATGTCTAGAAAGTACATGTTGCAGCAAGACATAATTTGTGTACCTTAGTATTTTTGGAGGACACGAACAGTCATTGAATAAAGGGAATTTGTTCCCATTTTGGATAAACCCTCAAAAACTGACAGGTCACTTGGATTTATTCTTATTTCCTTTTCAGAATCAAACCTTTTCAAACCTGCTAAATTGCATGACTTGAGATTTAGGATCCTCCAGCTGCTGGTTTAAAATGGCTTGAAATGTCCTTTCTACAAAACAACCACTACCAAACCAAGCAAAATAAAATAACAAGTCACCTCTGCTTGTTTTCAGGGTATTGATAAGGATTTTTTTTTAATTAATCACTCCAACAAGGATGTTTGATGACATCTCCTGTGTTGTTAATTTAGACATTTTGACACAAAGGATCAGTGTGCCTGTGCTACGGACACCTCACATTCCTCACAGTAATGAACTTTTCCACTTCACATTTTCCTGCCCAGATAGGAAAACATGGGTGATGGTCTCAGTATAGCTGTAGCAGAGAAGCATTCGGGGCTTAGGTCTTCTCCAGATCTTAGAAGATGAAAGGAAATGGTGGAAGTAAGGTGTGAGAAGTGCTGTTGCACTAAGCCACAGGAGTGAAGGCAGAACACACAGTGAGCATGTGGGTGTTCTTTTGATGCTCTGCAAGTTTAGCATCACTATGTTATCTTGCCCATCAGAACATTTCACTTTTGTCCCTTAAAGTTTGTAGTTTTAATGCTACAGTTTTAAGTGTTTGAATCATCTGATAGATCCAGCTCTTAGACTCAAAGCATGAGCAAAGCAGCACCTAAGGACTTCTAAAAATCCAGACCTTGAACTTGGTATAACTCCCATTACAGTCAATGGATGCTGAGTCAGACAATTCTTTTTGCACACTGGAGGCTCAAAAGGTGAAGATGCTGGCAGCACTGATGTTTTACCATTGACCTCACGGTGTCAGAATTTAACGTTAAAAGCCATAAAATGACACTGATGTTTCGTCACTGCTATCTTGGACCCAGGAGAGAAAAATCCCCATAATCTATTACTACTGTGCATCAACCTAACACTATCTCACCACGTTCTGCCTTGTTTAAAGATAATGAATCATCTATAATTTTGAGCTGCCTCTATTTTAACCAAAATAAAAAGAATAGAAAAATCATGGGATTCATTTTTCAGCCATGTTACTTAAATTCTCTAAAATTCTTGATTACTCTAAATTAATATAATTGGAAAATTCCCTTTTGGAGATGAAGGGAGATTTGTTGTTTTTTTTCCAATACCTATTCTAAAAATGCTTTGTAGTAAGACAGGAAAGCAAAATTTAGATTTATAGCTGTTTGTGAATGAAGCACAATTAACAATGGGAACTATGAAGAGTTTATATATAATTTTTTAATGATCCTTAATGAAATACTTAATTAAAGACCATCTGGAAAGATAATCTTGGTTAATAAAAGGAAATCAGGGGATGAAACAACTTCTATAATGTGAGAGTGTATGCAATATGCAATAGATGCTGTGTATCTCCAGCACTTAGATACAATAAACTGATAAAATAAAAAACTATTCAGCTGCTCCCTATTACATTGCTTTCAAGATTGCAAATGCAAAATATTGGCTGTGCATTATAGATTATAAAAGTAATGGATTCCAAATTTGTGCATATAAGTGTACTGAAAAATACAATTTAAAACGTGCACAGGAAAAAATATTATATATAATATGGCAGCTGTTACCCCAGCAGATTTTTGATACTGTAGAGGAATTCAAACCAAAAGCTGTTGCCAGTTAGAATGAAAAAAATCTGGAGTAACTTTACTGAGTTCAGTGGAGTTCCTCAAATTTGCTGAATTAAGATAAGCTTTTCCATTGCTGTTCTCTGCATATTCCTCTAAAAACACAGAGATTAATAATGTGAAAATGATGTTCAAAGAAGCAGAGAATCACTGAAAAAGAAAAATATTTCATCTTATTAAAGAAGAAATTAAGCTCAGAAAAAAACAAGTAAATTATAACTGCATGAGTCTTTGCCTCTGATTTTGTTGCATCACTGGTGTGGCAATTTCTCTGCAATTTCTAAATAAGCAAATACATAGAAAATTTGTCATCTGTCCTTTCTGCTAGCCCCTGTTAAACTTTATCCTACACTGAACTTTTCCATGTTTTGAACTTTACAAACAGAATTATCTTATGCATCACATAGTAATGAGTTATAACAGGGACAGCATATTTTCTTTTGGTACTGCACACAACTGACAGTGAATAATATTGAAAGCATATACATAAATTTGTTAGCTGGCATCTCATAGCTAGTTGATAAGAAAAGAAATTCATGCTTTTATAAAGCCCATCTAGGAAAATTTTACAGGAAATTTGTCCCAGCTGCTGCTTGTTATATACTGGGCCAACTCAAGTCAATGTAATACTCTGGAAGCAGGTGTGAAACCCTGGAAAAGAAATGTGAACACATGAACCTGTAAGGAAACTATCCAACACTGAAGACAATCACAGTAGAGTTAAGCAGTGCTATTAAATAATGAGCAGTAATAGGTGACTGACTGCTCTAAGTCGCCCTATAAAGCATGTGCTACCTGCTGCAGGCTACAGGATTAATTCTGAAACATGTAATTTAGCAAAGGAGCAAGACTTCAGTCTATTCAGTCTTCAGCAGCAAACAAATAAATTAGTGGCAAATTCTTTGGCATAGGTTGTTGCATTTGTGGACAGTAACTGTCCAATGCTTTGAGTTATAATTCTGTTTCTTTCTTTTGGTAAAGCTTGTCCCTTCCTCAACACAACTTATATTAGTAATGCAAACTTTTAGGGATTTTCATTCATTTTTTAATGTGTATTTCTTGTTTCTAGGCTCTTCTTATGGGTAAGCAAATCTCTCTGTGAACTGTCTGACCAGAGGAATAACTTTTTGTCCTTGGTATGTGAAGTCTGTGTCCTTTTAAATTTGTTACCTTGGTCATTATATTTCTAGTAGAGTCAGAGTTTTTAAAGTATATTTTATGTACAGGAGGAAAGTAATACCAAGTCACACTTCTCTGCTTGGTATATGTTAAACAGATAATTGTTTGCCCACAAGGCCTTTAACTTCAGCAACCGTTAACTGCACTTATCCATGCATGCAGTTACCCAATTTACACTTCAGCTATGATAGTTAAGGCACTCACCACCTTCTGTGATTTTTAACACGTAATAGCAAAGTTACAAAGTTTTGAAGACCAGCCACACAGTGCATCTTCTTTATGGCTAATATTGGAAAGCAAATCACCTGCTACCACTGTTAGGAACATTCAACTGAGAAAAGGGTAGAGAGTTTAGAAGTGTAAGCAGTAGGTGTCACATAAGACACAACTGTTACTCTGGTGAAGGCTGTGTTCCAAATAGAATGAGAGAATTATTTTCATTTGCTACAACAGACAAGTATTGCTGGGACCCTAAACAAGATACATGGGACAAATTGTATGAAGTTCTCTATTCTGATGATAGACATTGTAATAGCTTTTCAATTTAGAAATCTTCAGTTATTATAACCCATAATAACTTGTTTTTATAACTCTCATTCTAGTGATAGACTTGCTACTCTACTGGAATCAATGAGTTTGCATGTATTTAAGTACAGACATAGTTGATCTGCTTGTTAAAGCAGTAGATGTTTACATTTGGATATCAAAAAAGCCTGCTTGTGAATTTTGTGCAAACTTTGGGTTTCCTTCATTAAGACTTCTGTTTGTAGAATAACTGTAGAACTGGAGACATTAGGGTTACTCATATTGCTTAACTTTGTTTCTCTGACCTCCTTCTGAAGGAGTCTATGGAGACTAATTTAGAAACCTCACTTACATTCCTAGAGGAAAATGGTGTGAACATTCCTGTTTGTGTTGAACTGCACTCTTGATACATGTATTGACTTTACCGGGCTTTCCACCGCTCAAAGAGACCTTGGTGTCCTATGAGTGTTATGCAGTTGAACATCCAAGTCAGGAGTGGTATAATATTTCCAAGGAATGTGTATTTAAACATGGCTTAATAATAAGATCTTAACCATTTGCTTTCCTGTTAACATTAATGAAAGCATATAGTTATATGCTGAGCCCTTTCAAATTAATTTCCTGGACTTCTCTAGGGATGTAAGGATAGTGTACAACGCATAGTTTCTCCTTGTATTATTTATGAGCACAGTGGTATAATCTAGTAGTAACTCCCTTTGTGCACAAATTTTTAAGCTCTTGAAGTCAGTTTAGTTGCACTAGACTTTGAGATAAGAATCAAGCCCTGTTTCTTTTTATTGGGAATTTTTGCTTAGAATGTGAAACATGTTCCCTTCCAGAATACCGTGCAAATTTCTTCTAAAAGAAGTGCTTTGCAAAGAAGCTATTATGGTACTAAAGAAAACATTGATTAGTTTTAAATGGCAGTAACAATTCAAGTGCATGTAAAGACAAGTGCATTTGCTTTTCAGGGAAAGCCTCTAAATTTAATAATTGAATGAAAAAATACAATAAGGTGCAATAGAAGCTTCTGCGAAATGCATTATGCAATTACTACTGCCATAACTACAATTGCTTTATCAGATCATATTATGCTTTTTTCTTGGATTGTTTTTCAAAACAAAGTATTTCTTTATTACTTTGTTATTTGGAAGCATACACTGTCTTGAAAAGCCTGTATGCTCTGTGTGTTGATTCAGGAAATCTGAAGACTCAAGACACCATTCAGTTGGATATGGTAACCAGCTGAAGTGGTCTATTTACTTTTAGTCTTGTCAGTTATGTTTTTATATGTGAAAACGGGTTTTGGGGATTTCTTTCCCCCTTTTGTCAATTAAATTGTGTTACATTTTATTTAATATAGACAAAACCAGAATTACTAGAAGATGGATTTTGGCTATGTATTGTGCAGTTTAACTTGAAAGAGATCCTTGACTCTTCTTGCCAGGTGAATTGTATAAGTTAACTGTCCAGATCAGAGCTTGATTGTATAATTCAAACAACCTGTGGGCTGGAAAGAACCTCTATGATATAAAAAGACCTCAGACTTCACAAAGTGAAGCAACAGCAACTTTATATCCATTTGATAGGATTAAGGCTTGATTTCTCTGAAGTTTCAGAAGACTTTGGAGCACAACGGGAATCCTCACTTAGTGTGAATACCCTGAGCCATTCTTGTATGTAATGCTGCTCCAGATCTGGGAGTACTTCTGGGGAAAATATGATGTATGAGGAAGGACAGTAAGAGTGGGGTTGGAATGAAATTCTGATGACTGCATTTACATAGTCAAATTTATTGCCAAAATGAATACTAGAGCCTGTTCTTGCTCACATAAAACAAGGCAAGAAGTAGGACTTAAATTCACATTAGACTTTAAAAAACCTTTTATGACAGTAAGATAATAAAGCACTGAATATCTTCTCTAAGAAATTTTGAAATCTCTGTCTTTGGAGATGTGCAGTGACAGATTAAACAACAGCTGTCTGGAATTATACATGTAGAGTTGTCCCAAGTCCTATTTTCTTTTTTATGTTATCCAAATAAATCTTCCATGTTGCCAAACAGAGTTTAGATTCTAGGATTTCGGTTATGTTGTTTTGGCATTATCCAGCTTCATTATTAGCTAGTAGTTACAAGATTCATATAATATGTAACTCTATGAAAATATAAAGGCTGCACTGTCAGATAGCTGTGTGGTGTATTTCAAATCTTATATTCATGGATACATTTCTGACTGTTCATTTTTGTTTGTGCAAATACATTTTTTTAATTCATTCTTTGGTTACATGTTTAAAATACTGTTGTTAAAAGATAGAAATAATATTTTGTGTGAAATACTACTTTCTATATTTA
Organism: Colius striatus; assembly: GCF_028858725.1. NCBI lineage: Eukaryota > Metazoa > Chordata > Aves > Coliiformes > Coliidae > Colius > Colius striatus. Next base: position 7,762,602 of record NC_084772.1, read on the forward strand.
TATCTCCACTTAATCCTTTTAACTCATGGAATTTCTTACAAGCGTTAAAGTAAAAACATTCAGAAAAGCTGTGAAATCTGAAAATCTATCAACCTTCCAAACTGACATAGAAAGGTCAAGGCATATCATATCAGCAAGGGAAAACTAGAGATGGCATATAGAAAGCAAGTAGAATGACATGTCATTCTGGGCTGGCATTGTTTGCTGAATAAAGTGGAAGTGTTGGGGGTACTGGAGATATGAAGCAATGGGCTAAAGCAGAGAAAAACAGGAAAAGGAAAGATATGTGAACAGCTGTGAAGGATAAGGAGGATGAATTTAAAGCAGTGAATTATGACCTATATTGGGATTCTAGGGACTAAAATTTCATTTTTCATTTTGAAAATGGGAGAAGCAACAAAACTTGGACTTTGCCTGCATGACAGAGAAAGTATGTTAACCAAGGAACTGGACTGGATTAGGCTCAAAACTGTAGTGAGGAGAGATGGTAGGAAGCTGTTTGGCCAATGGAACAACTTGTCCATTAGTGGAAATGACAATCTGATCCAAAGTTCAGGGAGTTTGATATACTTCCAATAAGAAGCACATTGATTCAGCTAAGTTTCCCTCAAGTGAAGAAAGTGTCACAGTTAAGGCATAAAAGTGAAGTATCACTGTTAAGAATAACTTTACACAAAGGAAGATTTCCTAAAATCCCTTCTTGTTTCTTATTAAAAATGTGGAGTGTTCATTAGAAAAGAGAGTGATACAGTTTGTTAGAGCCATTTAGTTAGTGTGAGTCTTGGTTGCTCAAATATCTGTAACTCCTCTGTGTGTTGCAGCTCTTCATATTTCATATGAAATCATTTAAGGCCACACAATCTATTTTCTATAGATGCCAGTATGTGCATGCAGACATGTACATGCTCATCTGCAGCAATTTCAGACCTGACTTAGTTTTGTAAAGGCCTCCAGCACAATAGTACTAAAGATGATAAATGAATCTGTAGATCTAAGGGGGAAGTACTGGAGTTAAAAGTGAACTTTTTTGCATAAAATAACTATGATTTCCAACATTTTGCAAAGAGCTCTCTTCTCATCTTAATGTGTACCGATAAAAATCACTTCTAAACAGCATTTCCCTCTCATCTCACCTCCTCATATCTGCAGCTTGTCCCTATTATGTCTTCTCCTGTTAAAATCCAATTTTCTAGTTATACTAGTGTTTATTAAAAGCTTGGCTGTAAGGTCTTTGTTTACCCAGAGATCTATTTTTATCATAACTGTTTATAATGGTTAAACCTCAACAACTTAAACACTTTACACAAAATAATGTATTTTCAATAAATTGAAATATTAACCAATCATATGTAATGGTTCAGTTCTAGCAAATGGATTGCTAGAAATCCTCAGGGTTTCATATAAATTGAAAACTATATTGACTGACCAGGCTGCACTCGAATTACATTGCATTTGGATCAAAAAGCATAGAAAAAGTTCTCATTATAGTTCCCTGACATTAATTTGAGCATTTTTATATGTGTATCCTATTAAGTACTTTAAGTGCTTTTTGATAATTGTGCTTTGTAGTTTTTACAGCACTTCAGCCTATTCCCAGTTCAATTTCCTCTTTTATCCGATGTTTGAAATATTGATTTCTGACAGATAAAAGCAAACCTTATAATCTCAGCAGCATGCAATAAGTGAGTAAGACGGGGCTACAGAATGCATCAGGGAATGGTCATATTTGAAACCGTCTTTGTTTTATTACATTTCGTCAACAGAATTTACTTACCGCTTGCTGATATTTATGTAAAAGCAGGACTCCTGATAGTCCAGTGATATTACCAGTTCCTAGTATACTTTTGCATTTAGTAAGATAAAAGAAGTAACTCCCTTGGTGGTTGATGATTGCAGCTGCTTAAACTGCTGTCATCTGGCTTGAAGTAACTGTGATTTATCTTCTTCAGATTGTGCAGCGTTGTGTCCGTGAACTTCCAGAGTTTGCATTAAAAAGTGACAGAACATCAGAGTGCCAGAAGCTTCTCGTATTGTGGCTCTTAAGGTAAAGCAAGAGACACTATGGTTGTATTGTGTTTGGGAGCACTGTCCAAGCCCTCTGCAAGGCTCTTGTGACATGATAGAGATCTTAAAAAATGGGTAGGAATTTTGAGCATGGACTAAATAGAATGAAAAGATGTTATGGAATATGCACTTGATGCTTTGTGTTGCATATCTTCATGATGTCTCTTCTGCAATTTCTATAAACTAGAAAGCAGTCTGAAGAATTCAATCCAGTTTCTAGTTGAGTAGTTAACACAGTTAATGCTAGGAATGCAGTTTGCCTGTGTCTCCTTTTCATTACCCAATATAAGCTATTTTGTGTCTCACAAGTAAAATCGCATTAAACTCGTCTCCAATAGCACCTGCAGTAAAATAGCAGAGTATATGATCTACAGGGAATTAATAGCTTCATATTTCTGTCAGTATTTCCTCTGCAGTTGTGAAAATCAAGATCAAAATACTGTTTTAGAAGGTGAGAAAAGTTCCTCAGATGACACAGTAGCTTCAGCAATCAATGGTAAACCTATCAGTGTGAGAATGCAACAAACTCTCCATCCTTAAGACTAGGTCAGGATGAAACTGAGTATCTTTCTCTTGAGGCATACATTTTCAAGAGGACATAGACAGGCAAAATAAAGGAAGGGGGAAATGGTTTTTTTTAATAATTTAGATGTTTTGAAGATGAACACTAAGATTTTATTTAATCCCACATTAGTCATTAGTAATTTATCCACATTTTTTTTTCTCTATCCTGGAAATACTTAACCATCTTGCATTACACACTTGAGTATAGAATAGTTTTCATACACAGGACATGTAAAAATGTTATATTAGTGAATTTTGGTTGTTATGGACTGGAACGCTGCCAGCCACTTAGCAGTTAGAGGTTTAATCTCCCAGCAATTAAAGTTTTCATTACTAAGCAATTAGCACTTAAAGTTTTAAGCCATAAGCACTTAACTGCATTCTGGAAATGCTGGGTTGGTGGTAACGAAGCTGGGCAGTGTTCTGAGAAATGGCAAGCCTGGAAAAAATGATTTGGTTAGGACTGTCAGGGAGAAAAGAGCTTCTTAGCTCTCCAAGCTTTGATCATAGTTTACAGAATGAAGGCTGATGAAGCAGAGTTTGCTCAGTAGTAGAATGCACTAGAAGTGGAGCCTGTAAAGTAGAAGAGAAAACAGTGGAGTTATTAGGAAGGCTTGATAGCTTAGGAGTTGAGTTTGACGCAGAGTCAGAAGTCTAAACTGAAGGATCATGGTGCACGGCCCAGTCAGTCCTAGGTCTATTTATACTTGACTATAGATATTTAGGCATACCATGGCATTTACATGCTATATAATGCAATCGTAGGCAGAAAGTGCTGTTGCTGGCAGAAAACAAGGACTGTCTGCAATTAAGCTTTGCAGCAAGGTTTCATCAGTGGCATTTTGAGAGTTAGGAAGCCAGAACCAGCAAGGTTACAAGCTGAAGTAATGAACATTTGCTAATAAGAAAAAAGAAAAGGAAATCATTGTTTGAATTACATCGAACAGCAAATAAATCACTGAATATTCAAGTAAAAACCCGTAGCTGTAAATATAGCAAAATAATCCTTTTGTATGTTTCAGAATACAATTTTAACATGCTAGCTGAACTCAACCCAAATTTCTATGTTCCAGCAGACCAACATGGAAATATGCATTCATATGCAGCTTACATTTCTATATGTACCACATGTGCAGGTGAAACGGCAACAGAAAGATTCTACAGTTGGTGATATAACTGTGAACAATCTCATTAGAATTTCAAAGGAGCTATTTAGCATTTTTCATATTGGATTGGTTATTTACAGTTCACTATTTAAAAAGAAAAAGCATTGGAAAAGGTTTATCTTCTTATAAATCAAGACCATTATGACATCAAGTCCCAAAGCCTAAAGGTGTAAAGGCAGTTGTAGAAGCTGTGTCTTATAAAATATTATGTATACTGTATTATATTGGATAGCTGAATGGAAAGTGCTTCTATGTAGAACTGGAAACAGAAATTTAAAAGTACAATATGGAAAAAAGGTCTGATGATTCTAGCAGCAAAACTGAGAAAGAGTGGGCCGGATGATCAGGTAGTGAGGTGCATTGTTAGTGGTTGAAGGAAAGAAATCAAGAGAGTTGTGATCAATGGGGCAGGGTCTAGTTGGAGGCCTCTATCTAGTGGAGTCTCTCAGGGGTCAGTGCTGAGACTGGTACTGCTCAATATATCCATTAATGGCCTTGATGAGGGAATATAGGGCACTGTCAGCAAGTTTGCTGATGATACTAAATTGGAGGGAATGGCTGACACCCCAGAAGGCTGTGCTGCCATTCAACGAGACCTGGAGAGGCTGGAGGGTTGGGCAGGGAGAAATCTAATGAAATTCAACAAGGGCAAATGTAGAGTCTTGCATCTGGGAAAGAACAACCCCATGTACCAGCACAGGCTGGGGAATGAACTCTTAGAGAGTAGTGTAGGGGAAAGGGACCTGGGGGTGCTGGTGGGCGGCAGGATGAGCATGAGCCAGCAACATGCTCTTGTGGCCAAGAAGGCCAATGGCATCCTGGGATGTATTAGAAGGGCTGTGGGCAGTCGGTCAAGAGAGGTACTCCTCTCCCTCTGCTCTGCCCTTGTGAGACCACATCTGGAATATTGTGTCCAGTTCTGGGCCCCTCAGTTCAAGAAGGACAGGGAGCTGCTGGAAAGAGTTCAGCACAGGGCCACAAAGATGATGGAGTGGAGCATCTCCCTTCTGATGAGAGGCTGAGGGAGCTGGGGCTCTTCAGCTTAGAGGAGATTGAGGGGTGACCTCAATTAATGTTTACAAATATGTAAAGGGCAGGTGTGAGGAGGATGGAGCCAGGCTGTTCTTAATGATGGCCAATGATAGGACAAGGGGCAGCAGGTACAATCTGGAACATAAGAAGTTCCAAAGAAACTTCTTCCCTGTTCAGGTGAGGTAGCATTGGAATGGGCTGCACAGATGAGTTGTGGACTCTCATTTTCTGGAGACCTTCCAAATCCACCTGGATGAGTTCCTGTGTGACCTTGTCTCGGTGGCCCTGCTCTGGCAGGAGGGTTGGACTGGATGATCTTTCGAGGTCCTATCCAACACTTAAGATTCTGTGATTCTGTGATGTTACAATATCACTATTGTGTCCTCTGTTACAAAGACAAAAGACAAAGTGCATTTTGTGCCACTCCAAAACATGCACAGTGTGTATATTACAGCTACACACTAGCATATTTTATCAGTATGTTTTCTATTTTGGCTCACGACTGTAAAAGGTCAAAGAAGAAAATTAAGTCACCTTAATAGATGGCTTCTCTCATCTTGGGGACTATAAGCAGCTATGAATTCACTTCAATGTACATGGTTAAAGAAAACTAATGCATTTTAATGACAGTAAATGCTCTGGTGGTATCTCCTTACCCGAGGAAAATAACTTTAAAATTTTGCCTTAGATTTTTGGAGTACCTTTTTCATTAGGACCTAGTATTTTTTATGGATTAATCCTCTGAAACTGCAGGAGAATGCTTAAGAAATTACTGCTCCAAATGTATGTTTGCAAGTATTGTTAATATTGTTTTTTAAAAGTTAGGCAAACTGCTAATATTAGAATGTTTTTACATCATTTTTAAAAAAGTAACTCTTCTGCCTCATAAAAAGTGTAGATTGACTTCCTTTTTTTACATTAGTCCTCCTACCTCCCTCTTTCTTATTTGCTCTCTTTGATGTCTGCAGCTGTTGTCTGCCAAACAGGCCAGCAGCTGCCTGCAATGCTGCTGTTTTACCAGCTGCTGAAGGTCTACCATTCGCCAGGCAGCTTGTTCTCTCCTCACACTGCTCTGCTGAGTGTGTGTTTATCAGCTTGGTGGCATTCGCTACCTTTGAGCTAACAATCCAGTCATGTCACAAACTCTCAACGTGGAAGTACTCAGAAGCTACTGTTTCCTGTTATTTCTATGTTAAAGAAAGTGGCCAAGGTGTCAGACGAATGATATCAAGCACATTACACTATGTAACCGAATGACAATATTTCTCTAATTTAGCTCCTTAATGCCATCTTTACCTGAGTGAGCAGGAACAGATTGCGTGACCCTGGGGAAACTTGTTTCAACATTTATTATTGGAAAAACATATGGCTTTCAAAAGATAAAATGTATATACAATATCAAATCTCTCCCTGTACTGAGATAAATGCTGCTTTGATGTATGCTTTGTACAGTCTATGTTGGTGGATCTGAAGTTCAAGTAAGAGCAGAACTTGACCAGCTAAATTTAACATAATAGGATTATGAATACTACATGGGCAAAGGATTTTCTAAACAGTAATCCTCCAGCGTGCCAAATTCTGTGTTCAGATTTAGTCCTAGATAGGTTGGTTGTGGGGCTATAGAGTAACAAACAAGCAAAGGAAAACCTTTATTTTGTGGTACTGATTTCAAATGTACCATGTTCAGAGTGACAGCTACTCAGTAAGGTTTTAAATAGTTGGAAAATATTTTTATCTTAGAATATATTCAGGAAGGAGTTCAAGTTGCTTGGACTATTTAAAGTAATAGTAGGAGTTTTTAATTTTACATAAAAGGTCAATTTTCTGACAAATTCTGGGAATATTTTATTGAGGTTAGTGAAACATTTTTTAAATGGCATTAACAGATGCAGAGCACATGGTTCAACTGGAACTTTTGGCAGTGAGTGACAAAGCTTGATTGATCCATTGTCACGGCCTTACCTGTAATACTCTTACTGTAGAACAATCACAGAAGCAATTGCCATATGACATCCTGAACACCAACATTTTTTTCAGCAGCTCCATATAACAAAACAACTTTCTATTTCTGTGCAAAACAGGCATTCACAGAACAGCAGATGGGGAATCTACCAGTGACATAGGATCTTATCTAACTTTTCTCAGTTTCACTAATGGTAGAATTTAGAGCAAAAATGACAGTAAAAGACCTCCTTTGCAACAAAATAGATAGTAGCTTAGTCATGAGTGCTTGTGTTGAAATCTGAGATACTCCATCAGAGAACATGTTTCAGAAAGGTTACTGGGTTTCAGCACTGGAGAACAGTGTGATGCATCCTTCATTCTTAACTTTTAAGTTCACTTTCTCTTGCAAGTGGTTTGTAGAAAAACAAAATTCAATGGATATTTTCACCACATATTTTTAAAAAGGTCTAAAAAGAAATATCAAGATATAGATAAATCTGAAGTTTAGTAGAGATCTTATTCCTAATCTTTCTGGAAGACTGCGAAAGTTGACTGAAGGAAAACGTCCACATTTCTCCTTTCCCAGTGATGGCATCAACTTGTATGACTCTCTGCTAGATTCCCAGAGATGATCTACTTTCCAGCTTGGTTTCTTTCCTGACACTTGCTCTATCCCCTCTCCATTTTTGGCCAGTGTCTCTTCTGTTCCACTTCATGTCCAGCCCTAGAATCATAATCTCTTGGGAAATTGTTTTCAGGGCTAATTTAGCCAAAAGTATCTAGGTCTTTATATATTTTTGTAGTGAATTAGGGGTTTTTTTTTTGTTGTTCTTTATAAGAGCAATCCTGGTATTGCTATTATAGCATGGAGTCTTTACTTGTGCAAATGTCTTCCCTTTTCTCACCTGTCTCATTTATTTACAGTGAGCTAACTGTAAAGCAGTGTGCACAGTGCATACTACTGTCTAACACAAGCTTGCTCTGCTTTTTCAGGAGCATCTAATATCTCTGCTTCAAACCTCTGTTAACATCATTATTTGGCTTTTTTCCATCCCTTAGCACCAGTGAGGTGAGCTCTCCTTTATCTGCAATGTATAGTATAAAAAATACTTGTAAAATACTGTACAATCTTAGTCAGTGCTTTGTGATGATATTGAACTACGAGTAAGAATTAATCACTAGTGCAACTCCCTAATGTGAAAAAATGAGTCTTGTACCTTGAGGAGAACAAATATTCCTGACAACAAATACTATACTTGGCTATTAATGTCATTTCTTTAATTTAAAAAAAAGACAAAAAAAAAAGATGTAGGGAGATGGACAAAAAAGTTCTAAAATAGGGTTGTCCCTGTAGTAAGACCAGATGTTCAGCTGCTATAAATTGGCAATGATCCACTGGCTTCAACACAGCTATGCTGATCATGCCAGCTGAAGAACTGACCCTGAGTATTATCAAAGTTTTCTGGGAGGTGACAGGAAAATAAATCCTTTACAATTTCCTCTTTAAGAACTCAGGATTTCTTGCAGCTTTTATAACTGCAAACTTTTGAAAATTCAGAATGAAATGTGGAGCACAGAGACAGGCAACACCACACTGACTGTGTTTGATTAGGGTAATCTTTTTTTCCTTCTATGTGGTTATTACAGCTAAATAATTATTTATCATACTATCAATTGCTTGAAGCACTGCAGACTGCAGGTTATACATTCTCATGTCAGTGTGAGCTTCCACTCCAAGTTCTCATTGAAATCTAATGACTTTCATCTTCAAAAGAAATTTTAATGAGTTCAAAGTATCTTCTGTTTTAATTGTTGTACTTCAGACACTTCACATTCTGCAGATCAAAACCACTTTTTCTTTTTTCCTTTTTCTTTTACCTGAAAATGCCACTGTCAAGCTGTTCTGGAGCTCTCTTCTTCTGTCTACATTTTGTGGGCCATATTCATGTAAGATATAAATCCAGAAATATGCCACATATGCCTGTTTAAAAACCCTAGAGATCTAGTAATTACCAGTAAAGAAGTTAACGTATGCCAGCCACTGCTATTTGATTAGCCTGAAATCAGAGATGTCTCAGATGCTGGTGTCTATAACACTCAAATAAACCTATTAAATAAGTTATGGTAAATGTATTTGGTACAAATACCAAGGCTTCTCCTGGTCTGCACATGGAAAATAAGGTATTTCTGTGCCTGTACGTGTAGGTAGCTACATGTATACTGTTGTACCATCCTTTTCTCACTTCCATGTGCCTGTTGCATGTATGACTCGGGTGCCATTCATTCAGTCCCACTGGCATCTTCACATGTTCTTGTGTTTTCAGGATTTCTTTTTGCTATGAGCATCCTTTCACTCATTCTCATAAATATTGATGACTGTTGTCTGGTTGAAATAAATACAGATAGCTTTGCAAGTGGCAAGCACTTGGTACAATCTGGAACATAAGAAGTTCCAAAGAAATATAAGGAAAAACTTCTTTACTGTGACGATGCCAGAGCACTGGAACAGGCTGCCCGGATGGGATGTGGAGTCTCCTCTGGAGACAATCCAAACCCATCCGCATGAGTTCCTGTGTGACCTAGTCTAGGAGGTCCTACTTTGGCAGAGATGTTGGACTAGATGATCTTTTGAGGTCCTTCCAACCCTTAAGCTTCTGTGATTCTGTTTGACACGCTCTTCTTGATGCATCCCAGGATGCCATTGGCCTTCTTGGCCACAAGGGCACATTGCTGGCTCGTGTTTGCTGTCCACCAGAGCTCCTGGGTCTCTCTCCACAGAGCTACTCTCCAGCAGGTCAATCCCCGGCCTGTACTGGCGCATTGAGGTTGTTCCTCTCCAGATGCAGGACTCTGCACTTGTCCTTGTTGAACCTCATGAAGTTCCTCTCTGCCCAACTCTCAAGCCAATCGAGATCCCACTGAATGGCAGCACAGCCTCTGGGGAATCAGCCAGTCCTCCCAGTTTGGTGTCATCGGGTCGTTGATGAAGATATTGAACAAGACTGGCCCCAGAACCGATCCCCGTGCAACTCCACTGGCCACAGGTCTCCAACTTGACTCTGTGCCATTGATCACCACACTCTGGGCTCTGTCATTCAGCTAGTTCTTAATCCACCTCACTGTCCACTCATCTAAGCCACACTGCCTGAGCTTTCCTGTGAGGATGTTATGGAATACTTTACTCCAGTAGAGAGGGACCAAATGCAAGCATCAAACCTAGGTATAAGTTGATAATATACATTAGTAAGAAGTTCAGCATTAATGTTCCTACACAATTTTTGTTACTTCATGAAACCTTCTTGGGAGAATGCAGTGAAAGGGTACAGTTGAGTGCTTTGTCATGTGCTTTATCATAGGAAATAGAGGAATGCAGCACACAAATGTACTGCTTACATTTGAAATGATATGAAGAGCATTAATTTGGGAAGATTCAGTTGGATATATATTGAACTCAAGAATGGTTTAGATCCCTGAAGCCCTTCAAAATCTGTGTGGTGTTTCGAGTAAGGATTAAATGCGTTTTCAGGTTTCCTGAAGTACAGCAATGAGATACAGATCTAGATCTCTAGATCTGACCTATCTCTTTGAGTATGTTTTAATTTATTTTTAGAAAATAAATTATAAGGCATTACTTGTGCTCATGTCTTTATATGTTGGCCCAGCTTTAGATCTTAGTTACTAGTTATTAAGGAATTTTAAAAATTGCTCTTTTTTAGCTACTAATTTACTGTCAGCCATCCTCAGACAGATTGGTAGGATATAAATGAAATGCTATAATTATACAAGGGAGTGGGTCACTGACCTTTGGATTGCAATATCTTGTCTCTTTTGTCCTTTCCTTATACCATCCAGTCTACTGGATGAAATTGCATCTTTTTCTTTGGTTGTCTGAAGAATGAGGTGGTATTGGAAACTAGTGAGGCATGGCGCAATGTAGGTGTTCATAGCTTGCGATAATTTACCCATTTTCATTTTGTTTGATTTTATTAACACCTGTGTCTCCAGGGAACACAGGGAGGAGGGGAGGAAAGGAGAGAATACTTCAGCAATAATCTAATGATCAGCACTTACACTCCCCCTCAGCCCTGCTGTTATGTCAAATGTCAAGAAACCTCACAGCCAAGCAATTTATAATACAAAATGCGTATATATAAAGGAAGAGGTGCAGATGGTAGAAAGCTGTATGTCATGACATACACACATACATGGAGGACAGCAAGGGAGTCATTAAAAATATGGATTTTTTTTGTAATGCAGTGCCTGTTTGTCAGCTGGTGTAATTGGCATATATCAATGGAACCACTCAGAAATATACCATCTGAGGAATTAGTCACTTAATGGATGTTAATCAAAATTCCTTACAGGAGAGTAGCAAAAAATTCTTGGACAGCATTTAGAAACAAAGAAAAAAACACATAAGAAAATATGGGATTGCAATCTGCTTAGGTTTCAACTGGGTATTTGATTCTGCAGTATTTCTGAAGATATTGCTGTTCCACAAAGATTTGCTGTCAGGTTAACCAAAGCATTCTGAGATTTGAGAAATTACAGTTGGGTTTAGTCACAGACCTGATTTAAACTTAATCAGATAAATTCAACAGCAAATATTCAAAGTCAAAAACAAAAAACAGAGTTTTGTTAGTGCAACTTCATTTTCTAATTGTTAGAAAACTTTTCCAGTACAGCATGAATGCAGCCATATATTGGCGTAACTATCAGTGTTGTATGGTTTTGTATTATAAAATGAAATCAATCTGTGCAAAGTACGATGGGACTATATAAGTGTTATTAATTGATCTTTAACAAAGCTACTTCTTTCTTTACTACTAAAGAAATCATGTGTGAATGCTCCATATTCAGGCAAACACTATACATTTAGCAAACCTCTTCTTAAAAATCCTGTTTGCATTGAATTTATGAATGTACTTCCCAGTGTATTGCCTTCATAAGACTGGTATCAGTACTCATCTGAAAAAAATTCCAACAGATAAAAAAAAAGGCACGAAATAGCTCAGTTTTACAGTATCTTTTAAAATGGACTTAATATCTGACTAGGGTAATACTATTGATGTAGTTATGTGCTCTGATCCTTCAGATTTGAATTCCCTGTTCATAATCTCACTGGCAGGTTTTGTTCTTTTGTTTGTTTTCTTGTGATTCATGTATGTGGGAATCTGTTGAAGAGGAGGGATTGAAAGGGAGAAAAGGAAAGGTAAAGTGCAAAAAAACCCCACTGATAATTCCTTACCTAAGAGAAATTTGAAGTAACAAAAGATAATGGTATTTCATGTTTAAAGTGTGGAGAGAACAAACCAAACCCACTGTCTTGTTCTTTTTTTTTCTGTCTCTTTAGGAACATCCTCATAATTTTTTTCTCTCCAGGTACAAGAGTAGAATAGATAACAGTATCAAGTTTAATATTTAGCAAAACAAAAGGTTGTTGTAGTGAGTATCTTAGTGTACAGGTACTGTTTTGTATCCAAAAAAATGCTTAAGATAAATACTACAAAGATAAAATACTACATCACTAAAAGCATACTTAAAGGTATAGAGTGAGGCCTAAAATTGTGAGTTATACTTTAAGAGAAAGCTGACTTTAAAAAGTGTATGTAAATTGAAAATCCTATATTCTCCTTTGAATCACTTGCTGTTTGAGGAGGTAGGACTTAAAGAGCAATCTTCAGCAAAGCATATGAGGATGTAGTGGACTGCAAAGCGTGATGATCTCTGAGCTAATGTGGAATAACCCACCTCTGCAGTCAAAAGCAGGGTAACAAGATGATGGTGCACTTTTGATGTATTTACTTTGAGGAGCTTTCTGGTGTCTGAGCTAGTGTTTCTGAATATGCATCTGCAGTCTAGAGGTGGCAGCTTATTTAGAGTTACCACAAGTATTTATATACTATGGCAATACATCAGAGTAGTCAACCTTATCAGATCTGTGGTTTAACCTGCCTGTAAATCATTGATTTCACTTAGTTGAATTTTTTAATAATTGGCTTTTTAATGATAATTGAACATAACTAAGGTTTTAAACAAAACATATTTAAAACTGAAAAGATCAAATTATTCTTTTTGCCTCCTGAAAATATTGCCTAGTCCAAAAAAAACCCACCAAACTCAGCTGCAATTATTTGTGGGATTAAATTTAAACTTTTGAATATTCTCAGTTAAGTGAGGAAGGAGTGTGGATGGAGAGAAAGACAAAAGGTTGTGCAGCAGTAAAAAATAAAGTAACAACAAACCAAACACTGCCTGAAAGTGAAAACTGAAGGCATACTCAAATGGTTGTTTGGATTTGTCATGGTTGTCAATACTCTTAAGCACAGGTTTAAAAAGTTATAGTTTTGCAGCAGGCAGTGGGAGCTGCAGGCTATGACAGTACTTCTCACTGTCCATGCTTTACTGCTGTAGGGGCAAACTTCTGGGAAAAAGGAAAGGTGGTCAGCAGCTGTATGGACAAGGCAAACTGATTTTATCTTCCTCCTTGGTCCTGATCTAAGTCTGTCACTTGTTGCTATGTAAATGTGAGACAATGAAATTAAGTTGGTGGAATATAGTTACTGTGGCAATGTAGGAGGGAGGGAAGCATATTAAAAGATTCAAGAAGTTACAACCACTTGTTTATGTGCCCATACTGTTACTTTCAGCACATGGATAATTCTGTCTTGTGCTTCTTAATTTCATCACAGTGTAGCTGCCTTTTCTTGTGGGACGACTAACACCACAGGTTGCAACTGTCTATGTGTGCTGATTTGAATCTCTGTGCTAAATCTATTTGAGAGGAGGGCAGTTGAGCCCTCATGGAACTCTACCTCCATCCACCTAGTTGGTGTAATTGCAGTCTGCCTCTGGTCAGGAACTGTGTGTAATAAAATGTTAGACTTCTAGGCTTTTTCTTTTCATTTCTCTATTACATATTTCCATTGAGCCTTGATGTCAATGAACCTTGTTCAGAGGGTTATTGGGAGTTTTCAGAGGCTCACAATTGCTGTACAGCACAAGGAAGAGACCGAGGTTGTAAGTAGAAAGCCATCAATGGTACTCCTCTGCCTCAAACTGCATTTTGCTGAGTGAGGTGACATGCTGAACACCACCTCCTTCTGTAAGGATAAAGGTGAAATAATCCTGCACTCATCCTCTTGGGCGATGCTTACACTTACTGTTACGTCAGAGTCCTCAGGACATTGAGAAAAACATAAAGCATGAAACCTTTCCAGAGCCATAAGGCTCTCCTTGCCTCTCTCATCTACTATGACTATAATTAAACATAGTAGTGGTAGTCTTTAGGACGTACTTTCAAGGAGGTTCTAAGGGAACAAAACTGTATAATTCTATATGGTAACTTTAATTTTTTGTTGTTCTGTAAGAATTTCATGATGGGGGAAGCAAACAGATGGGAGACTGAATTTGACAGAATGTTGCAAGTAACAAATAGGTATGTGCTACCCAGACTGTGTTTCTGCCTGTGCCTATCACAATCACTTATTATTTCCAAATCCTGACTCTTTAGTTTTAAGAAAAGTGGTTTTGGTGAGTACAAGTCTTTGTTATAAGTTGTAGTATGGCAGTGAAGTAACCACAAGGTGATTCTGAAGGTCTAATTTGGAGATTACAATAGCAGGAAAACCTGGAACTTACATGAAAAGGACTGGTTTGGTAATGCTTTTGGAATTCTGTTCAAGAAAGTGCTTTCTGAAGATGTTGCTTGAAAGATAACTGGACTCTTTACCAGATACATAGGGAAACTTTCTCAATCATCTGTACTTTAGACATTATGCAAGCTTTTCTAGTATATTTCATCTCTGCAAGCATAGCATGCTTGGAGTACTTAAGAGAAACAAAACCCAAGGAAAAGACAAGTGATGGCCAATGCAGTTGCTCACCAAACACGGACACCCAAGCAGCCAGTCTGCCCCTCCTGGTTGACTCTCCCTGGTTACACTGGGCATGGCATCCTATGGTATGGAATAGCCCTTTGGCTAGTGCAGGGCAGCCATCACAGCCATCTCCTCCCAGCTTCTTGTGCTCCCCCAGCCCACTCACTGGCAGGACAGGGGGAGAAGCACAAATGGCCTTGACACTGTGCAAGCACTGCTCAGTAATAACCAAAACATCCCTGTTATCAACATTCTCTTCAGAGTAAACCCAGAACAGCCCTGGAGCAGCTACTAGGAAGAAAATTAACTCCATCCCAGCAGAAACTAGGACAACCTGAGTCAGACCACTGAAATCACAAATGTAAGCTCTGACATTCAATTAGCCTTAGTTTTGAGTTCATAAAAAATGTAAATTATTCCTCTAATACACACTGTAAATGCTTTCATATGGCAAACATTTGTTTACCCAACTTTGTGGTGTTCTGGTAGATTAATATATGTCTTGTATATACAAAATAATCTCTTAATTTTCCTTGCCCTTGAATAGACCTTATCTATAAAACTGCAGGTTTCTTCTCTAAGATTTTATGTAAGAAAACCACTTGTTTTTTCCATTAGATAATTACCAAAAAATTGTTAGAGTGTATACAGGCTACAAGTTTCAAAAAGTAAGGAAACTGGGTTCTGATGAGAAAGAAACACGTAACCTGGCTTTATTTAAATTATAAACACCAGAAACAAGGTAACTTTTTATTTAAATGAACATGTATATAAACTGCACAACTTGATTTATTTTTTCATCAGATATCAAAAGCAGTTTGTTCTCAATCACAACAAATTGACAAGTATAGACAGTACTAAAGTCTTCTTAGGAACTTATTAGTGTTTTTTGAAAATGTAGGTCATATCTATGGAGCAAATTGAAATAATCCTCCCAAACATAGGCTTATCATAAAACTCCATTTATTTCCTGATCCTATCTGAATACATCCATCTACACAAAACCAAACTGATTTAATAATTTATATTTTGAGGGAGATTTAACAAACAATTATGTTTTCAATCCATGCATACTCAAAAGAAGATACTTGAAAGGCTTATTCCAGTATGATCTTTGATATTTTCATGACTGGAAAAAATCCTGATCAGACAAATTAAACATGCATTAGTCCATGGCATTCATTCTGAGGGCCTAATGCTGAAAACTTTCTTGATGATCACTGGATTTTCATTCATTTTCTTTTTTTTATTTTTTTTTTTTTACCTTCCCCAGAGGGTAAGCAAGCTTCTAAATATCACAGAAGGATGGAGAGTCTGTAAAAAGTGCATATACACTTGTTCAAGATTTTAATATGTGACGTTCTGTGTGTTTTAGGAACTTACCTGTCTCTGTTACCCACTTGCATCTTGAACACTGATTATGTTTAAGATGCCCTCAAATGAGCAAGTTTTCTGAAGTTTTGGACATTGAAAAGTTGGAAAAAAATGTTTTGTGTTGAATAATGTTTAAACAACCCCATCTTATCCAACTACTATTGAGATTGGCCTTTAAACAGAGAAAGGTTAGTTGTTTGGCCTCTCTTATGGAGAAAGTTCACCAAAAGATTTATAATGAAATAATGTGCAAATAATATAAACAAAAAAATAGAAATAACTTAACTTGCTGCTCATTTATCTGCTGAGCTGCAAAGGACAAACAGATCATTTCCAGGTATTGGATTTGTTCTCATCTCATGTTGTTTTTTATCGGGTTCAGTAGGAGTCTCCCAGTGCAGGAAAATAAAATAATGAGGAAAAAAATACAAGGTTATCATCAACTTTGGAAGTCTGTTTGCAGTGATTGCTGTCAGATTAAACATCATATATTTTAACACATAATGTAATGCCAAACCTTTCTTCTCATGGAAACATCTCTTTCTAGGCATAAGAGCAGTATTTCAATTTTAGCATATTGTAATGAAATGATGATCTTCACCCTGAGCAACACAGTGTGTCTCTGAGGCACCCGAGTTAGTGGCTTATTCGCCTAGGTAGCACCTCCATGGATGTGCCAATTATGCAGAAAACTGTCAAACATATAGAAAGCTTGGAGACAAAAGCTCCCAAATTTAGCTTCCCAGTACTGTGCACCAGATTTCTTCCTTGAGGAGGAGGCTCTTGGGGGCATGTGCAATAAATACGAACAAGCTCTAGTTACCGGAACAAATTTGCCGTCTCATCCAGTATAACTGATACTACTGGAGCCAGAGTTTGAAATGAACTAGGAAAAATCTCTGCAAGAGATCTTTTCAACTGAGACGCTGCAACTTGATCTTTCAGGAGCTCAGTGGCCAGTGCCATGAAATCCACCCTGGTGAGCATTGACCCACTGAGATGGCACAAAGCTTTTCATCAGCCCATTTGCATACAAGTGATTGCTTACTCCACCAGCTGTACTGCCTACATGCATGCTCCAACTCTGGTTTAGCATGCTAAGTTCCTTATGGCATCATTCTTTCTCAAAGCAAAACAGTTTCTATTCCTCACTTCACGCCGATGATGTTCTGCGTAGCCTCTGATCTGCTTAAATAGCCCAGTGTAGCCATGACTAACAAACCATTTGTATTCACAGCACCAGCTTCGGGGGAAAGACACATGGTGGCTATCAAGGGATTTTAACACAGAACAAAACACAAACACTCAACCTGCTTTAAATAAAAAAATCTTTTTTGCTTTAAAGAAGTTTGAAGCACCGAGCTGTGGCCTGTTCTGAAAGGCCCTTCTCTGACATGCTGAGTTGTTTCTTTCAGTATAAGAAACCACCTCCTTCCTAGCAGCTGGAGTAATCAATAAACTGGATCCAGATTACTGAAAGTGCTGATTTAAGTGAGTGAGAGAAAGAGAAAGTAGGTTTAGTCCCACAGCTTTCATAGCCTGCCTGCACATTTTGTATTTATAAACAGACATGAGCTTTGCAATTTTTAGTGATACTTCGAATTCTGTTTTTCCCATCTGACCATTCAACTGGCTATGGGTCCAATCAAATCCATCATTTTGGTATATTTTGGCTTGTTTTGTAGGTCAGTCATATATAAACAAGTGTATTCACACCAGTTCAGTTTTCCTTGTTCACCTGCATAATACTATTGAAATCATACGTATGTAAAAAGAAGGGGGGTTTGGCTTGTTTTTTAGGCTGTTTTCTTCACTGAGTAAAGGGTCACTCTTTAAGCCTGTTGACGTCCTGTGCATTTCTATATAACCGATATACCTGACTTGCTGATGGTGCATACCAAAAACTCCTTTTAAAGCCAGTGGCAAGTTAGTTAATGACCTTTTTTTTCCCTTCTTTAAATGAGAAGAATTTCAGTTCTCTGAATCAAAATTATTACTGATATCAGTGAAAAAATAAGTTTTATGACTTCAAATGCAATTTGTTACAGCTCTATTAATGTGCATGCATCGGGCTGCTTTTTGTTGCTTTGGTTTGTTAGGCTGTATTTTTTAAGGCATGGAATTCACCTAAGAAAAATTGGTTGATAGGTTATTAGGTAAATAAATTTTAGATAGATAAAAACACAAGTACAGTACTTAACTTCCCACATAGCATTACCAACAAAGTAGTCTGTAGAGACTGACCTTGATGTGTATATGGAAGTTCTTCATGTCAGCTGGGTGTTGAAGGTTGTGTTTTATGAGTACAGTACATTAATTGATAGATATGAGGTAGCAATCAAAATGTAAATAGAACTTGGTTTACATTAGTGCCCAAGTTTGCTATATAGATATATTATGTATGGTTTTAGGAAGCTGGACTCAATTTCAAAGCATATCTTTAATTCATGAATTGTTAAAATGAATTCCATTTGTGGCTTAAAAAATATTGTGATTAAAAAATTATGCTTGTTCTGAGCTGAATCAACTTCATAATTTCATGTTACTCCTGCGTTGAAAGCCTGACCAGAAAGGAGCTCTTTGTTCCAAAAGCATTGGCTACTTTTTAAGTCTTGTAAAACAATGTTCAGTTGACTGATTACTTCTGCTGTGACAGCTGCACCTTTAGTAGATTCTGTTAAACCCAACTTAGGTTAAAGGCAATATTTCATTATTGTTCTTGGTATATGCTTCACACATTTAAAGGACAATATCCTGAGGCATGTGTTATATATACTGTATATATATATGTATACTCTTTATACTTATGCATATATGACTTGTTTATGATAGCCATACAATGGGTAAAACTTCTTAGCTGCTCTACCTTCCGCTAGCAGTGATTAAAAGGCACATATATTGATAGGGATGATTTTTACCTTTATTTTTCTGTTAACTGTCATAGAGATCTTATTCTTTTGGGTGTACAAAATGAAGTCATTTGCAGAATCTCAAATAAATTTTTCTCCTGCCCAGATGACCTGATAATGCCAGTGCCTGTTGTATGTGATAGAGAAGTGTAACAATGTGCTCATTCTCACAGAAACGATAATTTAACGTGAGCAGTCTCAACACAGAGATGAGTGAGTGAGTGGCCAATTCTCATCTCTGATGGAAGGTTCTCTTGGGGATAGCTTTTATGTGACGACCTACAAACCTCCAATTCAAGAGGCAATTAGGTGACTATCTAGATTATGCCCTTTTATTCTAGGACAGCAATTGGTTAATAACCCATCTACTAACATGTGGGAGATACCCTTTCCCCTCCTTTGCAGCCTGTAGTATGTGTGTTATTCAAAACCAAATATTTACAATCAAGCCAATGTGTGAGCCTTAAGTACGTTATTGGAATATTTTCCACAGGCTGGTATCTTTTTGTTTCTGGACCCTAACTGACCACTGCCAATATAATTTGAAAATGCTAAAATGATATCAAAAGTCATGTGGGAAAACTTTAAATAACAAAATGCTTAATTATGTTGTAGCTAGGCATACTGTTACTAATGGATACATTTAGTGATGGAGACTATAAACTGTAAATAATGCGAGTGTTTCCCATGGCAGAGCAAGCTGCAGTCCTGATCTGACAGTGCCCTTTGACCTTTCTAAGGAAGGCATAGTGGGAAGTATGTGAGGACATTATGCTTGATTAGTCTCTCCCTAGTTTGCCTGGGTGGGAAGATAATTGAAAACACAATGGACTTTGGAAATTGAAGGTTCTGAAATGCACTTTGCAAACACATGCAATTTTAAATCTATAATGCGTCATCTGTTTCAGCAGTGGACATTGTCTTCATTACATAAGTACAATTCTTCTGCTAATACAGTGCAAATAGGGGTTAGGCAGCATCTGCAGCTATTGTCATCCACACTTCAAGCAGCAGTATCTGTTTTATATTCTTAAAATCTGAGATTCAAATAGGAGCTTGGAACAGAAGAACTGACCGCCTGGTTGATTTCATGTTCTCTGATTTATAGCATTCAGTAAATAAGTTGAATTTTGTCTAATAGGTGATGTTATTAAAAAATGAGCAGTATATTCATGGCATCTATAAGCTAGTACCAAGACTATTATTCTGGATGTTTTCTGGTCTGTTGAGTCCTAATGTAGCTAATCCCCAACAGATAGTGCTGCCCAGGGTTCCTGTAAAACAATCATCTGCAACCATATTTATTAACCTTTGTTATTTAGTTTTCTGCAAAGTGCAGGCCACCCTGATGAACAGTCTACAGCATTTATTTACAACACTGATTCCCATTAGATATCATTAGGTACATAATAATTATGATAATTATGTGCATTGCTTAGGCTACCCTGCTAAATAACAACCACTTTTATTCAGAAGTCATAATTGCAGCAGCTAGACTTAAAATGAAATCTAATTAGATTTCAGTTCACCCTCTTTCACACATAATCTGTATCTACTGTATAGCTATGAAATCCTGTCCAGCAAAGATTAAGTCATTTAGCCTGAAAAAGTGTTATCTCTGTGGTCTGTCAGGTAAAAGTTATAAAAGAGTGAAGATTTTGTAAAAACAAACAAAACAGTTGCAGTAGAACTTTAGGTTTTACATGACCGCTTGAAGAAGGCATAATGCTTTTTCACAGAGCTATTTCAGTGGTAAACACATTAGGGTTTTGCAGCCATAGCTGCATTAATGAACATAATTCTGTAACTCAATAGCAGGATATAACCTCAAAATTAACTGTCCCAAGTTTCCTGAGTTTTGCAGTTTTGAGTCTGATCTTGATGTGAAGCTGTAGTCTTCCTTGTGTGACATCTGCAATCTTTGGAGAAAGGAAAAGTGGAAACATCTTAAAAGGTGAAGAAAGAATGAAAGTGATTTTAAAAACTATGTGATGATTCATTTTCTTAATCTATTTTCTTTCTAAGGACAGAGACAGGTATTACTTGATACCTTCTCAACATTAACCCTTTTCCCTGGCACACAACTCCATCTGCACATACGTGCAATCTTTCTGCAGCTGGCAGTGGCCTTCTTCACCCTGTTGACCATGGAGCATTTTACTGAATAAAAAGTTTTGTTAAATGATTGCAGTAAAAGTTCTAAATCCTCAGATGCACTGCGGAAGGGAACCAAAGAGACTGATCAGAGAGTAACATAAGGAACAGATTCAGTTCTGAACATCTAACCGATGAGTGGCACACATCAGGTTTTCTACCAGGGGTTTTAAAAAGGGAGCACATTCTTAAAAGCTAGAAGTGAATTTGAGTACCTGTAACAAGTTGCTGAGTGGGAGCTTTTTGCCAGATAGTCTAAATGTAACTGGAAACAGTTACTAATGCAGTGGAAACTGTGCTTGTGTATTTGAAAACTGCAGACTCTACTGCTTAGTAGAAGTTACACTAATTGGAGTAGTAAGTAGATGGTCTAACCTGAGAAGGGAAGGTCCTGAGTATCTTTACAGTTTGAAATCTATTTAGTGTGTTCTGCCAAGGCAGGAGGCTGGCTCATGCCAATCTCAGTCTCCTGGAGTTCATCAACCCACTATTCTTATTTCAATCCCATTCCAAAGTGACCTGATAAGGCAAAAAACTGCTTAGACCTATGATTTCCATAGTTGCCGACAGTGTTGACCTCTGTGTCATAACAGACTACTACTAGTTTAATTCTAGCTTGTAACCGTTCGTTAATTCTAGGCTGTGATGTCTAATCTACCCTTATCTGGGGGTAATAACCTAACCTTCCTTAACCCTTCAAAGAGTGGTGCTGAATAGTTTGCAGTTGGTCAGTCTGTGGGCAGTGTTGAGTACATACCTCCATACATACCATACACACATAATGGGAAACTATTTCAGTCTGTGTTTTCACTGTCATCTACAGTAATGATACCAGACCTGACTTAAAACAACATTGTTTGATTCCTGGTAGGAATCTTGCTGCAGCAATAGCAAGGTTACTGTGGCTAATCTATTGATTTCTATAGCTGCAATGGAAACAAAGGGCCATGATGAAGCTTTCCAAGAGAAAAGAGCACACACAAACACATACATGGATACACAAATCTGTATATTTTCTGAGATGCTGCCTTCTAAAGTTTCCAGATAGAATTTTTGAACCTTTCCCTCTGGGATATCACTGAGATAATAACATCAACCCTTTGTGTAAGGTGTCCATTTCTGCGCTGTATTCTGACTGGCCAATGCTCTCATCCCTTAGTGATTCTGAGCATGCATATCTATTTAATGCATGTGTATATCCACAGGCATTTCATTTGTCTCAGTTGTGCAGATTGAGACATATTCATCCAGAAAAAGATGGGTGACAGGTATTGCCAGGCACAAGATATCAGGAAGGGTGCAAAAGTAAATCTGCTTCAGGAGTTTTGGAATAGTTAACGAATAGACTCTGAATTCCTTAAGAGTTCAGCTTATTATTACTCTGCAGTGCAATGCTGTGCACTGATCTTTATTCTTGTGGCATGACCAATACCTTCTTTTTCAATCTCAGCTGCTGAATCAGAAATTATGTGCATCTAAAGTTACCTGAAAAGTTTATACAGGTTGTATGAGAAATGAATGTTATAGGCTGACAGGGACCAAATTCTTGAGACAGCTGTAACTGTCAGATTTACTCATCCATATCTACATAAGGTAGACATTTGGCTTTCAAGTCCACCTGAAAATCCCTGACATTTATGGATCTTTGAAATACGTTGTTCTGAATCATTAGTTATTTTATTGTGTACAAGGATGTTCTGAATATGGCTGCACAACTGGAACAGGTTACCCAGACATGTGGAATCTGTCTGTGCAGGTTTTCAAGAGTCAGCTACAGAAAGCCATTAGCTGTTCTGGTGCTTGCAGCAGTCCTTTCCTGGACTAACTGACCTCCAGTGCTTCATTCCTACTAACGCTGCCACAACTCCGTGATGGTCTGGAAAATAATGTTAATTGTTTTGTGTGCAATATAACTTCTATACATTGACTTGGAAAGCTTCAAATCTGCATACAATTGTTCTGGCATTTGTCATGAGTTTTATGAGATAAATTAGTTAGAAACAGAACACTGAGAGATGAGTTTTGGCCATTAAGTGTCCAAATGAGAGTTTTTGAATGGTAAGAACTTTGGAAAATCTGTACTAATTACTTAACCTTAGTTGCCTTCAGCTTCAGTGCTGGCCTTCCCTGGTTGCATTTTGGGATTACTTGTTTGCTTGCTTGGTTTGGGAACTCTTAGACTAGAAAGGATCAGGACTATCTTGATTTTTAAAGTATAGAGGGACAACCTTGACACAAGGGAAATGATTTAGTTAGAAATATACTTCAAACAAGCAGTATTGTGTTATTTTGTCATTCTTAATTTACATTCAAATGATTATACTTATCAACAGGGAAACAAATATTAAGTATCATATTATATTTATACAATGTTGAATACACAGATATTCTAATAAACAACTTAAGGGTTGTAATTGCACCCTAAGAATAAATTTGACCGAAGTTGCTACTGAATGTTTTAATAGAAACATTCACAATCTGAGCCTGCTTGAATTCTTTTGTTAAATATTAAGAAATAATGGGCGAGGAAGCAATAGGATTCTAAGTGTGGCTAAAAAGTGGAAGTAATCACTAAAAGATACACAGAGATAGGTAAGAAAGGTATTACATATAGAAATAAAACTGAAGAAATGAATTTTTTCTATTGATGACTATAAACTAGGAACTGTAAGAACAGTTCGAAGATTTTATTTTTAAAATGCCAGGAACAAAAGAACCTCAGTGAGGGAGTTTGCTGTGCTATCTGCACATAATAAAATTGGATATCATTACATGCAGTGGTACAAATGTTCAATAAACTTTGGGCAAAGCTGCTCCATGCTTTTGTATCACAGGATCCTTATCATAAAATACTGTTACTGTAGTTATCTATCAGAAATCCAGAGGATGATTTTATTTATCTGCATTGCGAAAGGAATCTTAATCTAGAAATAAATAAAAATCAAATTTGGTAACTGGAATCTGAAATTAGACAAGCTCAGATGATACAAAGTTTCCAAAAAGGAGACGATGAGCCCTGTTTACAGACAGGGGCTAAGACTGAAAACACTGAGAGCAGAATGAGTATTTAAAGATGTCCTAGTTGAACCCAAGTTAAGGGCACCCTTATACAGCGTCTGCCACATGTTGTGCAGGTGATTGAAATGTTTCATGAAGGCTGTAAGTTTAAGACTGAGCCTTTGTGCTCAAAAAGGGTTGAGAAGGGATCAGAAAGCAATGTCTTGTTCTGCGGAGATTCATGCCTGCAAGAGAGACTTTCTAAGTGCATCAGCACCATTTTCTCCAGCGTAATTGTGCCATTACATTGCTATAGAGAGAAGGAATGGTCTTTGTGAAGGCCCAGTGATTTCAGTGTAAGCCTACAAAGCCCTCAGAGAGGCACCTGGAAGTACCAGGGAGCAGTGCCTGCTGTTGCAGATGCCAGCATTCCTCAGTCAAAGGGGATTTAAAGCCTTGTAAGGTGAAATTCGTACACTCACATAAACCTGAGACAATTTTATTTTTGTTTACTGTTTGAGGGGTTTTGGGTGTGGGTACTATCCTACTTCACATCCCCCTAATATTTGAGGTTGCTTGACATTTTGATCTCTTTTCTTTTTGAATCACAGGATTTCTCTGTGTGGTTTAAGGCTGATAGGTGGTTACACAGAACAAAGTGAACCTGCTCTAACTGGCATGGCTACAATCAGTACGAGAGACTGCTGATTCAGCAGGAGACAGTTACAAAAACACTTCTGAGGGAAACCACAGCATTAGGCAATGCTGTCAAAAACAAGAAAAAGGAAGAATGGAAACAATCTCTTAAAAATAAAGTGCCTGACACCAGTCTTGCTGGAAACTAGAGTAAGTCAGGCTGCTAAAATGAGCAGTGATGATAGTGTTAACAATGTCCAAATTGGGTCCGACATCTGACTTGTAAGGTGAGGGTGAGACCTGTGGGAGAGACGCTTTTCACTCCTTTCACAGCCAGTGTTAAGGTGGATTTTCTGTGACTATATTCAGTGGCAATTCTTAATAGAAAAGATGCCTGGGTAAATCCTTGCTGTACATTGCTGTGTGCAGAGGAGTGGTGCTTCCTGATCTTCAGCCCCATTCTGGTAACTTTATTTGTTAAATATCATGTTGCTTAGCTTAAGTAAGCAGGAATAGAAGGTGACACTTTCTAGAGAGGAGTGCTGGCACAAGCAGCCCATGTGCTTCCACTGACAAATGTTGAAAAGAGAAGAAATTGCAAGACTAAATGTGGTTTTGATATGCTGTCTCTGTATTATGAAACTGACCGTGATCAGCATATAACTCAAAATAATTCCATTTTAATAAAGGAAAGTTGGGGCAAACTGTGTCAGGAATGCAAAATGTCATTAGCAGGGTGGGAGTAAATACATGATAAGCCTGGGAGCTCAGAGGGGCAACGTTCTCTCTTTCATCTTGCTTCTATGTCATTGTCTATATAAAAGTGTCGGCACTGAAGTTTTAAAATGGAAATGTTTTTGAATAAGTATGTTAAGAGTCAAAACCCAGTGAGAAAGTTTTTAGAAATTTACTGAGATGTCCTAAGAATATTTTTCTAGGTGGTAATTTTTTAGGTTAACCTAAGGTTTTGTAGTTCATTTGCTTCTAAATACTGAAACAGGCCCTGACGCAAGAACCTGTATCGTGATTTTAGCAGCAGTACAATCAGCTTGCAGTGAACAGCTTGCAGTCCTATATGTTGCATTGCCTAGGGCTGCATCAGTCCAGGGAGCTTATTTTGAACTATGCCTGGAAATTATTGAATACATTTTTGAATATTCCTTTATTGAATTAGAAACCCCTTCTGTGGAATGCATATTGAAAAGGCAGAATATTTATCTCTCCATTTTTGTATTAATTGAATGTGTAAAATGATGGTTTAAAGAATGCCTTTTTTCACAAATATAGTTAAAATAGTTCTGTTAAATATTAAAAAGGTAGAGGTAAGGCATGAGTCAAACTGGGTTAAAGCCTAGAATTATTATCACCACCACAACCTACTCCATTATATACAAATCAGCAATGTACATTCAAAAAGAGAGAATGCTCTTGTTTTTTTAGACATTGGTGCCTGACATCTGGCACCGACGTATTTCACATCAGTGAAGTACAAATCTTGCTCACAATATTCATAAAATCTCTGGTAAGATATGTTACCTTTAGCAGAATAATTGTGGAAGAATACTCTGGTCACTAGGTAAATACTCGAGCTGTGATTTGTCAAACTAAAATGCTACCAAACAAAATAAAAGCTTTTTTATTTTCTGTTCACCTCTGTGTGTTAAAGCAAAAATAGAAGCAACTTGCATGGAAATGTAGTGCTTCTCAGATAGTTATAAGATGCAGTGCACTTAATAAAAAGAGGGGCAAAAAGGCATATTAGTTTTTATGCCTGCCCTGTGACAATTCCATTCTCCCTCATACTATTAATTAAAAGTGGCCTGATAGTTTTATTTCTTTCTGTAAGTGTGCTGTGACCATAGGTATGGAGTGATGCCTAGAGGGACACAGGCATTCTGCAAATCCATCTATTTTTGCAAGTGTAAGTCCAGAAGATCTTATGTGCTTAAGCTTACAAACATTTTTTGAAGTTGATATAAATCATTTTGTGGCAGACATTGTGAGATGTATGTCCTGCACTTAAAACTCTTGGTGCTCCACAAGCCACACATGCTTTAGACACGAACAATTATAGCAGTTGAGAAATTGGATGCTTTTTCTCTTTTAAAGGTTTGTAACTGATCAGTATCATTGTTTACCACAACAGTGACTCAGAGCAGATGAAATATATCCACTTTGTTTCCTCTCTTACACACACAGGCCTCAAGATACCACAGTATTTACAGGCTCATGCTCTTGTTAAGTGGACCATGCTGCCACATAGTGGAAGTCTGATACACTTTGTCTTCACCCATTTTATGAAGTTGCACAAATATAAAGATGAAATAATGAGGCTTGTTCATTTATGTAATAATTAACGGCACATTTACACTCCTAGCATATCTCTGTTGATGTTTACTATTTGATCAAGTATGATGGATGCCTTGTGGTTGCAGATTCAGATTAGCATAATTTCATCACCAAGGGACCCATGAAAAGGTTCAATTATAGAGCAATCTCATTAATACCAGGGCTTGTTAAACTAATAGAAATAGACATCCCAACAGCTCTGATATGTATACATGTGCTTGGAATATAATTAGTGGAATAGTAACCCATACCTGGAACAAGCTTGAATGATATGATTACATGATCTACTAGACTGACTGAGACAAATCCTGTTACAATATAGAAAATGTTTTGTTAGAACTGCTCAGGGAAAAAATATCAGCAAAAATACAAACAACTTTTCTTCCAAAGTGTTAACAAAAGATTGATGCTTTGTCTTTAAGTGATATACAATATCTTTTTTTGTTAACCTGAAAAGGCTTGGTTTGGGGTTTTTTTTAACCCAATGAAAAGTATTTAACTCATACTGTCCTTTGATAAGGTAGCATGAAAAACAGTAGCCCCACCACACCCCTTTATTGTTAGCCTCTTGATTTTTACAGCAACTGTTTTTCTAAAACTTGAAATACAAGAATTTATCTCCAAACAAGAACTGCAGTAAGGAAGTTTGTGGAAGTCCTACTCATCATAGCTGTGAATGTGGGTGGGAAGCCAGCGTCTTTTTCTTTTTCTTCTCTTTCTTCAGAGAAGCACAATTCAAATTTTTAAGAAAGGAGAATAGAAAACTACTGCAACTGGCACCTGTCATTCATTCATGACAGGAAGGAGTTTGAAGTCCAAGCAACAGACTTACTCTTGCAGGTTTTCTAGTGACAGACAAACACTTTGCATCAGTGTTTTTATCAGTGAAGTGCAATTATACTCTAGCTGTATGGGGAAACTTTTTTTTTGCCAAAGATATTTTTTTCTGTGTGAAGACAATTAGAGTTCTTACAACACTTTTTGGGAAAAAAAGCACACTTTATATAATGATAGTCACTTACTTAAAAATACACCTCATTTACACTCAGTGATATAGCACCATATCAGACCAATGATGTTGCAGAGACATTCTGCTTTGAACAATTCAATGCATTACAGACCTTCCATTGCTTTCAGAACACCTTCAGTTATGAACTTACTCCTAGCCCTCTTCCTCTCATCTGAACAGAGGAACTCTTCTAAACATTCAATATATAATATTGCTTTTATATCACAGTATTTTGACAGAATCTTTTTTAAAAGATGCTTTTCTAGGGCTAATAATATCTGTCTTCTTAGGAGAGTTGTGCACTAAAAGCTGAATGGCTAGTCTCATGAGCTCTGGACTTTCCTCTGCATTAGTCTGTGTGCAGCAGACTACTAACTCAAAGAGAGGTCTGTCACTTGCATGCCACAGTTCAGCAGCAGCAGATTTGGGGATCTGCAGTAGAAAAGGGTATTAAAATGATTTGGGAAAGGCAGGTTGTAAGTTACTGTCTTTTTCATAGAATCACAATAGAAAATGAAAATCTCTCATCCCCTAATCTTAGTGAAGGACATTTGGAAACAGCTTGATAGATCTCTCCCACCTCAGGAAGCAAGATGCAATGTCCATCCATTTGATGTCCAAATGACAAAGTTTTGATTTGAAAAATAGTGAACTTCTTACTGGCTAAAGATCTTGTGCATGCAGAGAAGCCTTGTTCAGAATTCCCTAAACTGTAAATTTGTTAGTTCCATCCAAAGAGGCCCCATGAGCCCATTCTTATTTGACTTAGTTTATACTGCTTAGTAAGGAGTTTAAAAAAAAAAACATGAGAAGCCACTCTGAAGCAAGAATAAGAGTGTCAACACAGTCATGCATCTAAGAAATCTTTCTCTTTCAGGCAAAGTCTTGTGACAGAAGAACTTTGGCTTTAAAGAGAGGGAAAACTTCCAGATTTTGACACAGTCCTTCCCATTATTTCTCCAATCCAAATGGCTTTAGCTCAGCCTTGCTAGGAAGCCAAAACTGATCTCTGCTCAAGAGAACCATGACTAAATGTCATTTAGTTTGAACCTTTGTGAAATGCAGTATTGGATGGTCATCTTAAACAGAAGGTTGTGACTTCTGAGCCCTGCCACTGCTCTTCATGTGCCTTGTGTAAAGCTTGATTTATTTTTCCTGTCTTCCAGTGACGTTGGTGATTCAGGTCCTTACGCTGAAGCTGATGCTTATAATATATAGTGGCTGTAGGCACTATTTAAAACAACAACCACAAAAAATAAGACAAAGCCTATGTAAATTTAGGAAAAGTCACTCTTTAGCACTAGGAATAGTCCTCTGTGTCCTAGACTATAGCAGGACTGATTCTCTTCAGTGGGATTTTTTCTTCACTGACTTTACCAACTGAAATGAGCTTTAGGTCATTCACTTTGTATGGTATTTGATCTTCCTACAATCAAGCTCTTAATCAGTTAGTGCTCATAAAAATCTTACATGTCTCCAGAATGCTGTAGAAATGGCAAACTGCGGCAGAGTATGGAAATAAGTATTGTAAGCACGGACAGCATCTGAGGCAAGAACTTTTTGGCAGCCATAACTAGCTCCAGTAAAATGAGTCCTGTTCAGAATACAATAACTCTCTAACAATTCATTGTTGGATCTCTCATTTCCTTTGTAGACCTAAATTTTGCTTAAATTAATTTTTTATGCTGATATGTATATGCTCTGATTCCATCACGTGATCTTATTAAATCCACAATGCTGCATTTTTTATCACTTCTGCTAGTTGATTTTTCTGCAATTTTAAGGAAAATAACACAATTCCAAAAATACTTGAAAGCTGATGAATGACTCATACTGTAGTTCATTGAACACCATAAAATATTCAGTGACTCAGAGTCCTAGCATAAACCAAAGGTCCAAAAAAGACTCTATTGTTCACAACACAGAGGTACAAAATCTGAAGACTTCTAAATCAGGCATTAGGAGCTATTCCTGCTTTTGCGGTTGTCACTTGTCAAAATTCCAGCTAATCCCTGGGTGGATTTTTAAAACAGTGTAATGGAACCTAATAATTTTATAATGAGAAACACTGTGTTTGCTAGATTAATTTCAATTTGTAATGTTGATTAGTTTCATGCACGAGTGTAATGATCTAGAGTGCAGGAATATATGACACTGGAACACTGGAAACAGTTTTCAAAGCGTAAAGCAGCTGTGCTACACAGTTCTACTTAGAATTACAATAGCAGTGTAGCTCACTTTCTGAATGATTCAGCTTTCATGTTTTGAACACCAAAAGCTTTTATTCTCTAGGGCAAACTGATCCCTGCATAGTCCAATGATCATGTCTCTGGTTGAGTGGATTAAGTAGGAAATGACTTAGAATACCCTGATCAAGAACTGAGAATTTTGAGAAACAAAGTTCGTTCAGGCTTATTTCCCATCTGAAAATGGCTGGAGAAGTGTGGATTATGCACACTAATGTCAGTTACATGTATGGATGTCTTCAGTAAATTTCTTTCTTCCTGAGCTGCTTTTAATCAAATATCCCTTTGCACTAGCTTCCATCTATTGATGTGGCTAGACCAACATCCAGGTAACGATGTCATCTTTAAAAATTGTATATTTACTTTATAACACAATGGTATTTTGAGGTGTGGCCATTCATCCACACAGCCTTGATGGATAATGTTCTTTCTGAAATGACATTATCACACTGCTTACTAAATCCAGAGACAATTCAGCTGGTGTTTGGGTGGTGATAACATTTGGTTTGGGCTGAGGTTTTGATAATGAAACAAAAAGAGTATTGAGAATCATGTGTTTGCGTGTTCTCCCTTGAAAGTACCTTTGGAAAAGTACCTTTGTTCATGCATCAAAGTACTGAGCCTAACAGGGATTTGAGGATTTTGTTGGAGGACTGAGTTTCTGTTTTCTGGAGCAGATAAAAAATGGTAGATATGAGACTAAGCAGGTATCACAGGAAACAGTAGAACTTTAACACTGTATTACTGCACCCAATAGAGTTAGAAACATCAGCCTAATAGAGCAGGCCTATGTATTATGCGTAGATTTCTAAAATAAAATATCAGCAGCCTTGTGCAGATGACTTTTAAATGAATCCATAAGCATTGATACATTCCCTGCCAAGGTGCAACATCATTGATCACAACTGGGGCTCATTGTTATTAAGGTTTCAACAACATTTGTATTAACAAGTCACCTTTGTATCGTAAAAAGGCAGAGGCTTGATAGGCATTAAGAAAACAGCTGCATCATAGCGAGCAGCCAAGAGCACAATGGGTGTCAATAGGAGGTAAAACTACTCCCGCTGAGACAAGTGAAGAAGAAAAATGAAACAGGAGGATTTGTTCCAGCAGCCCTGTCTAATTGTTTATTCCCTTCTCATTCCATCCTAGTCACTTAAGGGCTACAGCTTCTGTCATGTAAAAGGAAAAACACAAAGCTTGGGCTGCTTGGGATTTCTCTCACTGTAAATGAGTAGAATTTGGGTGCTGGGAAGCAGTGGGCAAGGTAATGGCTTGTTACCTTTTCCTGATTAGCTACAAGGCATTTACTTCAGATAAGTGCTGTGTGAGCGTATGACCTCATAAGTGGCCCCAACCAACACTAATAGTCTACTTTAGAGAGGAGATTAGATTCCACTAATGGTATCACAGCATGAAATAAGATGCAACATATTAAGTGGGGGAGAGGGAGCAGGAGGTGTGAGAGAACTGATGGGAGAGAAACTTGGAATGGAAAAGGGCAGCTTAAAGGTACAAAAGAAACCAGTGATAGTAGACTATCTGTAGCTCCTGGATATAAATGGATGTAATGGATTTCTTGTGTGGAAATAGACAATTTAAAACTGTACGGGTGCTGACCTCGCTGCACTGCAACTGGCACCCCAAAGCTTGACTGTCCTGGGTGTGCTCAGCCAGCGCAGGAAAGCCAATGGAGCTCTCTGTTGCAGCTGGGCTGCTGTGGACAGCAGAGAGCTTGCCCAAAGCAGCATTCCTTGTGTTGGTTCTCTCAGCTTCTAAACTAAAACATTGTTCCCAGGAAGTTTCATTTTAAACGCAAGCGGACTTGAGCCCACTCCCCTCAGAGGCATCTGTCTCTCCTTCATGGCTGTATGACAAGCTGTAAAAATGCAAATGTTTTCAGCACTGGTAGGACTGAAGCTACTGTGCTTCCCAGGGAGAACAAATGAGGCATTTCCCATAATCTGAAAAATATTGCTCCTGTATCTACACTCACTTTTACGTCAGTGACACTCCCATTAGAATCCATTTTTACATTCTAGGAAACAGACAACAAACTATTGCGTGTTCTGTTTGGCAGCTGTCTTAACCTTACGTACGAGAGCAGTGGATTAATACTCAAATCAGAAACTGTTTTACTAAAAAGAAATATTGAAACATTGTAAGGATTTGAGGATCACAGTTGACAGCAGGATGACCATAAGCCAGCAATGTGCCCTCGTGGCCAAGAAGGCCAGTGGCATCCTGGGATGTATTAGAAGGGCTGTGGGCAGTTGGTCAAGAGACGTTCTTCTCCCCCTCTGCTCTGCCCTCATGAGACCACATCTGGAATATTGTGTCCAGTTCTGGGCCCCTCAGTTCAAGGACAGGGAGCTGCTGGAGAGAGTTCAGCGCAGGGCCACAAAGGTGATGGAGTGGAGCATCTCCCTCTGATGAAAGGCTGAGGGAGCTGGGGCTCTTTAGCTTGGAGGAGACTGAGGGGTGACGTCAGTAATGGTTACAAATATGTAAAGGGCAGGTGTCAGGAGGATGAAGCCAGGCTGTTCTCAGTGATGGTCAATGATAGGACAAGGACCAGCAGGTACAAGCTGGAACATAAGAGGTTCCAAAGCAACAAAAGGAAAAACGTCTCCACTGTTCAGGTGAGGGAGCACTGGAAGGGGCTGCCCAGATGAGTTGTTGAGTCTGTTATGTGAAGAAAATGATGACTGTCTCCACAGTTATTGTACCTGTGTTTGTGTGCTGGCTTTTTTAACAAGGTAGCAGTGCATAGCTGGAGCAGAAACCGGGGCTGGAGATCCCAGCCCTCACCAATTTTCTTTGTCACCTTGAGCAGCACATTTAAATGTTTGCTGGAAAGACAGGTTTGCTGTCTTTGCAGATTTGAGATTATGTTTCACAGTTTCTGCACAAAATCCAATTTCATATGAGACAAACTCATACTTTTTGATAGGAAACGTACCATAGACAGCACAATTTCTACATAATTTTCAGTCTTGGGAAGACATTGCAAGAGCAGTGTGTGGAAACACACAGTCCTACTACTATAGATTTCCATCACTTTTACCTTTCTTTGAGGGAGTGGAGAACTCAGTCTTGCTGTAGTTAAAATACTGATTTCATTATCTTCTAATTTTCTTCTCAGTGATGCTGTTAAACAAGTAAATAAATGAGAAGCATGATATCTGCTGTTCTATCTTCTGTGCCAGATGAAGAAAGAAGGCTTTCTACATGCAATTTGTAAGCTTTGTATGTTTCTATTATTGTACTCAAATTTCATAATGCAACAGGACTGAAGCATGATTCCTTATTGAAACTCCATTCAATATATCTGCTGCAGGTTAAGAACTGATCACTGCTCCCAAGACTAGTTGAAACACTCTGGCCACTGACCTCTGTTGTTACCACCCTCATTTCCCAATATGCCACAGATTTGTACTTACACTCTCTCAGGGAGCTGTTGAAGCTGCAGGAGCCTGGACATGACATTGGCTCTGATCCCAGTGCCCTCACACATGACCCCAATCAGCTTTGCTACAATTCTCATGATACCCACAGGGTTTCCAGATGGAAAGAGAAAAATAAATGTTATCAGCACAATCCAAATGGAAAAGAGTTATTCTTTTCCATAGCCAGTGTCTGATGCTGATACACAGGAGTTATTAATTCATCTTTTTGTATTGGAATAGTTTCATTTATTAGAAGAAGGGAAATATAACTGACTGACTTTGCTTCTCAGATTCCCTTTTTCCTTTTTAAATGGGAAATAATGCTAACAAATTTGTCTTCTGTTTTTAATGCAACTTGTACTCCACATCAAATCTTGATATGGAAGGAATTGGTCATGAAATCTATAGCTGACCTCTGCCTAATGGTGAATATTAGCTTCAGCTAAGCTAAAAATGATAGTTGTGTTTTAGAAGTGACTCCAAATCACAAGTAATGATGAGCAGTGTTCTCTCCCTAAAAACAGCTAGATGAGGCTGTAGGGGCACCTTTTAATAACATGAGGAAGGACATTTCATAGTTCTTTTTAGTTATTTCAGAACATATATTAATGTACTTTGAAAATAAAACCATCTGCATTTGTATTAGGGTTCACATGTTCCATTCCCCATTCAGGGTGTAGATGTACCTGGACTTATCCTGTAATCTGCCATGACTAAGAGAAAGTTTTATAATGCATCCATAACAAAATAATATCGTTGACTGGTTTCTTATGAAATATAACAGTAACTTTTAGAGTTGTTAGACCTTCTGAGGATTCTGATTTCCATTTTTTTTCCATCTTTAGAAGCAGAAAAGAACAAAAGGAAAACAGAATTAACTTTATTCCTTATGATTAATTTTTTCTGTCTCTTTTTACAAGGAAGTATTTATCATTGTAATTCTAATAAAATATGCTTTTAAATAAGCATTTTAAATACTCTGAAATAATATAATGTGAGGTGTCTACATATCACTCACCTGCAATCAATAGCTTTTCCAATGTCTTCCTCTTCATGAAAACTTTGAATAAAGTAATTTCTACCAATTGAAAAAGTGATTTTTTTCCCCACTCTTCCTTCTCATGAGCATTTTTGGGGTATATTTTTAAAGATGAAC
Organism: Colius striatus; assembly: GCF_028858725.1. Classification (NCBI taxonomy): domain Eukaryota; kingdom Metazoa; phylum Chordata; class Aves; order Coliiformes; family Coliidae; genus Colius; species Colius striatus. The sequence goes on from NC_084772.1 coordinate 7,797,531, forward strand.
ACTGCTTTATGTCAAACAGGTAGGGGGAAATAAAACCAGTCTAATCTCACTTTGTTCTGAGAAATAAGTGAATGAAATTGAACTTCACACCTTCACTCTGCAGTGTTTCTATCACGATAGACTGGAAAATTTGAACACTGATGTTTGTTTGTACTGCATTTGTTTACACCCCTACACCAGCCTGGTCATTAGCAGTTTTGTCGTCTGCCCAAGTTCCATCCGTGATGTGATGAGACTCATTTGATGGCTTGATCAGGGCTTCTTTTCTCTATATCAAAGCAACTTTTGCCTTGTCTGCTAGGATTGCCAAAAATGTCTTGAATTAAAAACTGTCATAAATGTTTAATCTACTTAACTGCAATTTTTAACCATTTGAGCTAACATCAAACATTTTTTATAAATTGTAGTGGTTTTGCCTGGGCCAGGTTTTGGTAGCAAGTAGTCTACAAGGGTTGCTTCTTTAAGCAAAGAGCTGCCAGAAGCTTCCCCTGTAGCTGATAGAGCTAAGGCCAATCAATTTTAACATGGATCCACAGCTGACCAAGGCCTGGCCAATTAGTGACTTAAGTAACACCTCAGTGATTAACCTATTTGAGGAGGGAGCAGCAGCAACAACAGGGAATGAGGATATGAAAACATCTCTGCAGACTCCAAGGTTAGTGGTGAAGGAGGGTGCTGAGGAGGGTGCTTAGGCCCTGGAAGAAAGAGTTGCCCGTGTGAGAGGCCCCATGCTGGAGCAGTTGGTAAAGAACTGTAGCCCATGGGAAGGACCCACTCTGGAGGAATTTCCGAGGGACTGTCTCCTGTGGGAGGGACACCACACTGTAGCAGTGGGAAGCGTGAAGAGACATCCCCCTGAGAAGAAGCAGGGGCAAAGTCCATCTGTAATGAATTGACCGTAACCCCCATCCCCTGTGCTGCTGGGAGAGAAAGAAGGAGAGTCCTGTGAAGGAGAGGTGGGGAGAGTTGTTTAAGATTTGGTTTTATTTCTTACCTCCCTGTTCGGATGCTTCATTCATGAACCAAACCTTTTCTTCCCAAGTTGAGTCTGTTTTGCCAGTGACACTAATTGCTGAGTGATCTCAGTGTCCTTATCTCAACTCACAAAACTGTTCATTATATTTTTCTCTCCCAGATCAAGTTTAGGAAAGGGAATGATATTACGACTTGGTGGGCACCTAGTCACCTAGCCAGGGCTAAACCACCACATAAATATACTAACAGCACCTTCAAAACAAAATTGGTTTATAGATAGTAATAGAAATATTTAATCTGTTTTGCACAAAGTTGCTGGCTGGGCATAATGTAACTGTATTAATCTCAAAACCATGATGTGTAACTAACTAATCAGCTCAAAAACTAAAGCTGCTTGGCTGCCCTATAAATTAGATAGTAGCAATCTCCCTAAGATCTTTCCAGCCATTCTCTTCCCTCTTTACTGTCTTAGTAAGTATTATGGATACTATGAGAGAATGTCTCTTCAGGATACTGACGAGAGCAGATAGGGCCAAAGATTTTCTTTGATTCGTTGCTTTAAAAGTTCTCTTAGAGACAGCAATTGTACAAGCTGTTAAAGGAGCAGTTTCCTGATGGTTACTCAGTTTGTTGTGTTCAGTCTTGGTAGGATGAACAATTAAATAAATAAATTGGGCAGCTGTAAAAAAAAAAAAAAAGCAGCTGTATGTCTTCTTTGGCACAATTCAGGATCTTTAGTTGCCAGTATGCGTTCACTTGGACTAAGGGAAAGTCTTTTATGTCTGTTTGTATCAGATCTTGAAGTTTTGGCCTGTCGCTTCATTAAAATAATCTCTGCTAAGGAATCTTGCTAGATGTATGAATTTTCAGTTTACAGTTTACAGTTGTAACTGTGCTACGCTGAGTCAAAGCTGTATGCCAGCTAGACAGTTTACTGAGTAAATATTTAGTGGCCGAGTTTACCCAGAGCTGTGCACATGTGTAATTCATACATACAGGTCCTTCTGTTAAATAAGATTAAGGTTTAAAAGTTTTCAGAATGAGGGCCTGAAATGAACATTTCTGCCCTGCTTCTGCTCTTCCCAGCCCTAAACCAGTGATCCATGAAATAAGCAATGTGCTGAACTATGGAAAGCTATCATCATCACCTCACTTTTTATTTAATAACAACCAGGTACTTTTACTGCCAGATACATGCTGAGATTTTGATGACATTTATATGACATAGAATGGCCAGTAAGATTAATCACAGATCTGTATTCTTTAAAGATACCCATGAGGATAGACTTCTGCGCCTGCTTTCAATGTAGAGATGGCTTTCCCAACTGCAACTCACCTCACTGCATGTTCTTGCAAACCTCTTCTAATGTGTCTGCTTAATAAAAATGCTTCCACTGATAGTGAAAAATTGAACCTATCACTGTGTTACCAGCCCACATTTCCATTGCTGCCATCTAGACGTCACTACACGTGAAATTTTGTCTTCTTATAATTCTCTTATAATTTCTCTTTTAATTTTATCTTTTCAAATGGGCCTTGCACTCAAGAAAGTAAAAATATATTGGCTAATAGGATGTAACAGGGGTCAGCCTGAAAGCTCAGAGTGAGCAACAATTAAGAGTGACCCAAAGATAAAAGTGTGTGTTCAGTCACCATTAAGGGTAAAAGACGCAACAAGTAAATCTACCACCTACACCAAACAGATCACAGTTCAGGTGATGTTTCTAAAAGACAAAGAAAGATAAATCAATCTTACCATCAGTTGTGGCAACTTTTAATAAATAGCTCTGCCAGGGATGTCAGCAGAGCTACCATCTGGCTGCATTATAGTTACATAGTTCATTTCAAACACTGCAAGCTGTGTGCTGTCCTAGCGAAGAACAACTATCACAATGTTAGAAGTCCAAAGTCCTAAAGAATGGACAAATAATCCTCTTTACAGTACCTTGTTTAAGTGGGAGCTGTCTGGTTGCTCTTGCAGAAAGAAATAGAGCTCTCACAAGCACACTTTTGCACACTTTTACAAGGAAGCACCCTAGGCTGCTTCATGCGTGTTCAGTAGAGATGAGCTTGAGTGTGTTAAGGTCTCACTAGAGATGCTTGCATGGAATGTTAGATGGAAACACTGGATATAGTCCCTATAGCAGCAGAAGCCATAGTAAGGCAAAGGTAACTGATTTTTATATTACTTTATGCAAATTCAGAGTTGAGCAATACAGGGAACTGCAGTTGGATCTCCAAATCCCTGGATGTTTTTTTTAAATCACCAGAGTCATGGCTGTTGCAGTGTGAGCCTAACTCTTTCTGTGCCCCAGGAATCAGAATTTCCATGGCTGTTCAGCAGCAGCTTACAGCCCTGGCTTCACTGCCCAGGCCAGGTGCATGGGGGCTGGTGCCCATCCTCCTCGTGGTCCTGGCCACGTGCTCCAGGATTCAAAACCTCTGGGGCCTGGAGCACCTGGTCCCAGCACAAAGTAACCTCTGTAATAGTACAGGGAAAGTTTGTGTCCTACTCTCACTGCATAGCCTAAATTATTCTCTAACCCACAGTAAGCTATAATATAGCAGTGATATATTCAGAGCTGGCTTGGACTTTTGAAATGCAAATTAACAGGCAAGTAATAATTAGGTGCATTTGACCCTGTGTGAGAATAGCCAAATGTTGAGTCTGTTTTTCCAGAGCTGAAGATCTGCTGTGTACATTACAGTATCGTTTAATAGTGCACACACAATAGTCACAGAGCTGAGCCAGGCACCGGTGCTGAGTCAAGTGTGTGCTCTAAGGCCTCGCTTCCTTTCTCATGGCTCCCTTGCCTTTGAAGTTAAGCTGCAGCAGGCTCAGCTGTGCTCAGCAGGAGAGCCAAAGGTTTGAATATTCAGATTTCATCTCTGTTTATAGAGTGGGCTTTTGAGATGTAGGAATTCTGTTACATTGTCCAGTGTCTGGGGGAAGGGTTGCAGAGGTTGTTAATGGGTCCCGAGGAACTTCAACCAATGCACAACCACTGTAGGCCCCTTCTGCTCCTGCCAGACATTAATGACCACATGGACCTAGATGCATAATGTCAGGAACTTTTAACAGACCTTTTTAATTTCATCTCTGATTTTACTTCTGGTGTTTCATAGTGGCTGCATGTTGCAGCAGATAGTATTTAGTCTATTCAATTTAATTAGCATTGGTTTAAAGTTGATTTTGGTGCACTGTGGCTTTTTGAAATTTGATTATATTAAATTGTTACAGAAACATGGAAGCCATGGATTTTCTAAGCCCCACATGCTTCTTAACCGCATGCAGTCCTCATGCAGACACGTGTGTAGTGGCCCAGGAAGGGAAAGCAGAGGAGTATCTACCTGAGCTGTCCTTTCATTGCAATTCCAGACAGTCACAGAAGAACTAGAATATTTCTACCAAATAACTTGGAAAGAACATGTTTAGGTCTCACAAAGCAGAAGGTTTGAAACTCTCCTGTAATCCAGAAGGCTGCTGCAAAACTCCATGAGATATATGACAGTAGGTAGGAGTGGGATTGAGGCTGCTGCTTCTGATAGATGTGTTACATAGCAGTATTAATACAAAGTATACTGTGATAAAGGAACGTATCCCTGTTCTCTTTGTTTCATGGAGGGTCCTTTTTTCCTGTTACAGAAAAACTAGTAGCTTTGAAGCATTATGTGACAGTGCAGAGCTACATGCACAGCCAGGGGAGAGGTGGGCCCGTCAAGCAGTTTGTTGCCTGTCAACAGAGAATGGCACTTCCTAGAGTGTAGTTGGAATGGACCTGCAACTCCTTTCTGCCTTGGGCCTCTATTACATGCCAAAGTCTTCTCCACAGTTATTCCTGTCCTTTTCCTTCTCTTGTGGACAATTGTTTCCCATTCTTTATCAAACACTGCTAAATGAGCAAGGAGGAACAGAAGTATTGAACTGGATGAGCCGTTTTAGTACTGGATAATTCTAGGGTCCATGCAGCATAATTAAAGGTCAACGTGCTCCTTGTTACTTAAGGTCACTTTGTGTATTTGAAGTTTCACCTTAGACTTCCCCTGCTCTGGAGGAAGTGTTAAAAATGAGTGAACGGACCTGCTCTACCTCTTCCTACACCCCTGGAAACCCACTCTTTTTTTCTGTAAATCATGGGCATTATCATTCAGGAGATACTGCACAGGGCTGCATAGAGTTACAGTGCTATACAGAGCACAGGGTATATTCTAGTGTCTGCGCCTTTTCTTACAAAATAACTAAGCAGCTTAATGGAGAAGCTGCAAGACAGGTGTCATTTACTGAACATTACAGTAACGGAGCTTCAGTGTCTGGCAGAGGGGGCTTATTCTGAGCCAAGTCTGAACCAAGCACCTGTTATTAAAAATAACACATTAAAGCAGGATTCCATCATTTTTCTGTTTGAGCTTTTAACATTCATAAAAATACATTTCTTGAGGCAGCAGGGATAGCAATGAAAGGACAACTAACATCCGCATCTTCTCCATGTGATTAGAGTATTTGCATCAAATACTTTATTATGAAGGCTGGAGAACAAGAAAAGCACATTCAGCGTCATATGTTATGGCACAATCCCTCTCTGGTGGAGCAAACAATGGGACCATTATACAAGCTGACATATTTTTTGTTTCTAATATATTCTGCTTCTTTGTGTCTGTGTGTGCTTAAATAGCAGGCACAGATGTACTGTTTCCAAAGGTCTTTGACTTGTCATGAGAATACTGTCTTTACCAGTAAAATAAATTGATTACTAGTGACAATGTTAACTATTATACAAAGAACACAGCTCTGGTGGGCTTTGTTAGATTTTAAAGAAAAGGTGATTATTTCTTCCTTATGACAGTTTGAAAGGTTTGCCATGTGGATATGGAAAGATTTTACTCATGAATATGCAGAGGTGTGGCAACAGGCCGGGCAGCCAGATCTTCCAATTGACCGTTGGCTGTGATTGGGTTAGGAAAAGAAGAAAAACATGAGACAAACACAAAATGTACAAAATCAGCATAGGAGGGGGTTGTTAAAATATTCAATTGTGAGAATACTGTGAAATACCAGCTTTGGGATATAATATCAGATTGATGACATAATTACAGGGAAAACAGTGGCAACTGGGATGATACACAGTGCATCAGGTTCATGGTAAGGCCACCAAATTCTTCAATAATACTTATGCTTAGGGATTATTACTTTATGCTCCTTAGCCCTCTGAGCAGTGACATCAGAAAGCTGACCTATGACACAAGGCAATATAGCTTTCTTATCAAGATGTGTTGCAATTTTTCTGGGAAGCATTAGTTTGCTGAAAAAAAAGAGCCAACAACCCATGCAGGTGTTGCAGCACATTATGGGGCAGAGAGATTAATGGAAGAAAAGAGTGAAAAAAAACCCAACAACCCAGACACAAAATATCTACTTATAGTACAATAGCTTTCCACATATTTTTTCCTTTTAAACTGTAAAAAATGATAAAAGCCATGCTTAGAGCAAATCTTTTACTAGAACCTTTACATCTATGCAGGTCGCTGCTCTGAAATACATTGAAAAAGTTCTCTTTCTACAGATCTCATGTTAAAATAATTTGGGATCTTTTCCAATCTAATTTAAACGGCTACAAATATTTTGTGTAATGAGATTGGAAACTATCCATTTGCTCCCCCTAGAAAATGCTGAGTTCTCCCTTGATTGCAGTTCAGATCATGCTGCTAAACACCAATTTAGAACACAAATCAGGCTCCTTGTTGATTGCAGTTCAATTCATGCTGCTAAATACCAGTTCTCTGATCAGCAAGACACTGTTCTGTGGACTGCAACCTGGGCCTCCCAAAGCCCTTGATGCATAATTTAAACACAGGTTGCGTTACTAAAATTCGATCCATCCTATCAGATCATAATTAAAGATACATTTTTTACTTGATCTTATAGGAAACCTTCCTTTTTTTTATTCGAATGGTTTTTTTTAGTGATTAGTCTGGTATTAGTGACAACTATGCATTCCTTTGGCATATGTGATCTGGCTTTCTTTAAATCATTAACTCTTGTTCAAATATCTATGACATCATTAATGCCTTTCATCTTTCTGGTTAGAAGACTTTTTCATAGATTAGTTCTTTCTCAGGTTACTGAACATTTTTTGATTTTCCTTACTGTTCAAAATGCTCATAGTTTTCACCATTGGTGTTCAGGTCAGGGTGAAAGAAAGACTGCTGAAATCTAGATCCCATGGCAACATCTTGTGTTGCATAGCCATGTCTACCTCATTTCACATCAGCACTCTTGGATTTGATTCCTGTCATTGCTGTACCACTGTCTCACCCTGACCTGTTTCCTGTACAGCACCTCCAGCCCCAGTATCTTTGTAAACTGCTAGTAGCATTCTGTGTGAGTGCTCTGCAACACCTGCTTGTGGCATACTCACTTCTGAAAATCAGCTTACCAGTGAAATTTGTCCCTGCTCCAGCACAGAAATCTCTAGAAGATAATGTGGCACGTTCCTGTATTTGTTCTGTGATCAATGGTGGAATACAATGTATGGTAGAAGCTGCTAGTTGTCATTGGTTCCTTCTTGCCAGAAATCTTGTCCATGAACAAATGACCACAGAGCAGATATATTTCATTTTCACAGCCTCGTCCACATTCTGATAAGACAAGAATCAATGAATTACAGCATGTTAGTTCTGCAGATGGTCTCTTCATTATTTCAACAAGATACTTTCCCTAAGATAGTATAACTCTCAATTTTTGAAAATGTCAAGAATATATTCTCCCAGTGGAAAAGTCCTAGGGGGCTGTGATTCTTTACTTCTTTTGAACCAAGTTCCAAGTCTATAAAAGCTTTATTATACACAGTAGATGTTCCTCAGAGTTTCTGTACAGTTCAAATATAGCAAAACATTAAAAAAAGACTTTATTAGGATATTTCACTTTTTATCCATGTCATGTGTGTAGGAGTGGAGATGGAGACACCACACACACAGCCCCAAACACTCATCACCTCTAGGAAAAGGTTTGATTGTAGAATTTCTATAAGTGAGTGCATTACTTAAGGTTACCTAATTCACAGACTATCTTCACTCTTCCCATCTCCCACTTCCATATTGCTTTTAAAACACTTTCTGTTGCATTTTTATGGGCCATAGAGATGCCTACATATGTTTTAGGAAGGTTGGGCTTTTGTAGTTCTGGTTCTTATCATTGTCATCCTCTTCATGTATTTATCCACCCTTCCTCAGGTGTCCCTCAGCCTGGGTCTTTTCTGATTTTCAGATTCAAATCAGCTAAACTCCTTCCCATGCTCCCACCTTATTCCTAATCTGACTTTTTATCTATGTCTACTCTGTCTCTGTTGAAGGATGCTCATAAACCACAGAATATGTCATAAATAACAGCAATTAAAAAGGAGCAGTTATCCAGCCAAACCGAGGAAGTAAGGAAATTCTCTGATTTTTTTGCATCCTTTCTGCAGTACACCTCTGATTAATAAACCTGCTTTACTCTGTTTTGAAATTGCTGAGAATTTAGAAAACATCTTTGTACTGAAATCCCACAGAGACTTGGATGGGACTGGCTCTAAACTGAGTGAAAGATGAAACCTGACACTAAAGGAGTGTAAGACCAAGTTTGCTTTGTCATGGCAGTTCCTAATCAGTCCTTATGTATCATGTGGTCATATTTGTAATGAAAATATTCTCATGAAATAAGGGAAAGCATAAAATGTTCATTCAAAAGCATCTACCAGCTGTATATGCTATATTAATATAAAGACTGATATACCTTATCAGGGGTTCACATTTCAAACCAGTAGGCATAACAGCTTCTGAGATATAAGTAAATGAAAATTCATGATTCTATATTGTGCCCAAGAGCCAGCTTTACTGCTATTGCCATATAATTATTTATAGCTGCAAACTATCAAATGGAATTGCTTACCACCACCTTACTATATGTGGTAATTGATGTGAAGTGAGGCATTGCGTCCCCAGCTGACCCCAGCATACTGAAAGTCAGATGGATTATATCTAACTCAATTATGATTGATATTATCAAAATCCGTGAAGCACAACATGGTATAACAGGCTTTCTAAGTGTATCTATTGATTGTTTCTCTGTGTGTGCGTGTGTGTGTGTGCATGTGTTTTCCAAGGCTGTTGCAATGAAGCTGTCTCTAGGGAAAAGAAGAGCAGCATTGTTAACAATTGCCATGTGCAAATATATATTTCTGATGGCTTAACTCACCCTCAGTTCCTCATCGGGGTTGTCAGAACTTGTGCTAGAAATGCCCAGTTTCGCTGTCTAACAATTCTGTTACAGTAAGAAAATTTGGCAATATGATTGGTGGGATGGAAAACCAAAATACTCTGTGATCTTCTTAGTTATGGTTAGAGTAAAACAAGTATTCCAGTGTTGCGGTTCTTGATTTTACTGCTGCTGTGCCATTCCTTCTGTGTGTCAGAGCACAGCAGTGGCTATGCTCTGTGCAAGCATCTCGCCTCACAGCCTGTCTCCTGCAGATGTCTGCAAAAAAAAGCATAAGGCTGGTGCAACCACATGAAACTTTCCTCACTGCATTCTTACTATTTCCAGCAATCTGGAGTTCAGGGACTGCTGTTTACATCTGCATCATTGTGTTTAATAATCCTTGATGGAGATTTCTTGCCTGAATTTTCTCTGATCACCTTCTGAATCCACACACAGTTTTAGTGTCCAAGGATAGTCTGTTTTGATTAAATAAGAACCATGCAAAGAAAGATACATTTCTATATACGTACTGCTTTGTAATTTCATGGGTTGCTCCCTAATTGATATATAAGACTTTTCCATTTGTAATCAAAGGAATCCTATTTATTCCTTTTTTCAAAAGCCATTCCAAAATGTTGCCTGTCCTCATTATTATTTGCTCTGCTATTCTGTAATGCCCCATTTGAGATGGAACACTGTGGAGAGTTCCTAAATCAGGGGTGTTTTTTATATGTAATATTTTTGCCATTCCTCACCTAAGCATTGAGTTAATGTTTACTGTCCATTCTGACTCTCTTACTTTTCCAAGTGATAATAAATTATTTAGAGTCACATACTGGGTTTCTGGTTTGGGGTATCGTTTTCTCCTCCCTTCCTCCCACCTATGTGATGTTTTCTTTTGTCAGTACCTTGTATCTTCAGCCATTGTTTAATGAAGTTGCTCAGAGATTCTTCTCAACGTCTTGATCAGTTTAGGTTTTGACTGTTCTAGGTAATGTTCTAGCAGTGATTAAATTGTCTCCAGAATATGCACTCCTCTGTCTTCCAAGTCAGTTATGAGTATGTATCAGCACAGGTTCCAGTACGGAGCTCGGTAGGAAAGCACATCCACTTTGTAATGAAAAATCAATGATTTAATCATATTTTAGTGACCAACATGTAGGATGGATCAAATGATTTATTGGAAGAGAAATTTCACTACTTTGCTTGCCCTTTTCTTGTTTTTTGTAGTGGCCTGTATACAATACAACTCATTCAGCAAAGCACGTCAGTGGCCTGTTCTGTGGGCTGATTTTGCAAGGAGCACCCAAAGAGTCAATTTTTACCATTTTATAAAGTTGCAACAACTGAATGTCCAGTCACTGTGCATTTGGAACAGGTTAGATGACTAGTGGCTTCAAGTATGTGACAGTGGATAGGAAGATCTACAAAAAGATTCTTCATGATGTTATAGTGGGAAGTCTGGTTGGCTTCATAGGAAATGATAGTTATAATTCCAGATATTGACATTTTAGAGATTTTTGTTCATTTAAATGAAAGTTCTTGCTAGCAATGTGTACATTTACCTTCTTTACAGAGTTTCTGTAACATTCTTCCTTTTCTCAGCCTCTCCAGACTTTCCCAGGACTGCACAAAGCAGCCATGGGGTTGACCTGACCTGTTCTTTGCTTAAAGGCAACATCTGGGCTACAGGAAGTTAGTTTAGTAATGTGACCCTCTTCCCTGTAGGGATATACTTAGGAGACTGCAAATGCATCTATAGTCCAGATATTGCCAACCGTCAGACAGCCCTTTTGAGTCAAGAGCAGTCCTTATTGGTTGTAGCTGTTACAGCATTAAAGGAAACTTACTTTTGCTCTCCCATCTTACCAGAACAGCCATACACCAGACCTCTTGAACAGATGGGTCAATGTGAGCTCTTAGGCCCATGTAATTTCAAAAGCAGAGATCAGTTCAGGGTACTTGCCAAAATATGAGACAAGATAGAAAAAAACAGTTTGTTTTCTCCGAAGTCATTTGTTCATAAAAACATGCTAATCACACTATCCTTTAATTAGTACTTATATGGAAAAGTGAAAAGAAAAGGGTGCACTGTAAGCAATACATCCTCTTTTTCTAGCCATCAACTTTCAGTGAGCTAAAGAAATAAGCACCATTCATGGAAGATTCAATATCCATTTCACAACAAGAAATTCACAAACTGAGCTCCTAATCTTGATTCTGGAGATGTACATTTTCCTGGTAGATCTGGTACAAGAATGCCTACAATGCACTACCTAAGACATGTTCATAGCATACTTATTTTGTGTTTTTCTCCTCAGAAAAGCAACGTACTAATAATTTTACTGCTATTGCTATTTAAATCTGAATGAAATGATATTTACGTGGGCTGTATCATCAGTACTTTCCAAGTTCTCATACCTTCTCTATCAAAAAGTTCTGCATTTTCCTTATTCCAAACTTATATCTTAAAGAAAGATCCCTTGCTCTTTTTTTACTGTTAAAGAATATTACCTAACCAAAGAAGTAGATGAAGTTGCTTTTCCTGACTTCGGGCATTCAGAGTTAAAAAAAAAAGTCTTTGAGTGAGCCATCAATGGGAAGATGTGTATATCACACTGCAATTTTTACTCCAAATGTGAGGTAGCAAGTAGGTAACTGGCCATGGGATTTTCAAGCACTTTCATCCAGGTGACTTTCATGGTTCTATGGCATATGACATGGAGTGCACATGCTAGTGGCTGACCCAGTGTTTAACAGTGATTCACCACTAGAAATAGTCTTTGAAATTCATAAATTCAAGGCAAGCCTGTTTTATAGGGACTGATAATGCTGCATTAGTTGCTGGAAGTTAATGAGGTCCTGTGTTTGAGTACAACCAGATTAAAATGAAAAACGAACCACATTACATTCTGTTTCGACAATTATTATCAGTTGGTTGTAATATAAATATGCAAATTTTTCAGCTTGAACTTTAACATCCTCTGTAGAGACCATTCATCTCTTTAAAGTATTAATTTAAGTTGTAAAAGGATCCATACATCATTGCATGTCATTTTGAAAACAAATATTAATCAATTTTACACTCTGAATTGCCACTGTGCAAGTGTAATGTCCATTATTTTGGAGCAAGTCAGTGGCAAGAAATTTACATATTCATTCCTGGCTTAAGAAATCATATGATAATACAAGTACAACACAAGAAATTCAAAAGACTTAAGACCTTATCATCATCTATTCAATGGCAAAAAGCCTGCCTTTGCATTCTCAATGCATTGGTATGCAGATTAGGAATATGTTTCTCATTCCTATCAGTATAACCTTGAAAGCTGGTGACAGCTGAAGTGTAGTCATAAGTTTTCTCTTCCAACAGAAAAATAGAAAGAAAAAAGGCAACAAAATGAGTGTAAAGGATACAGCAATTTCAAGTTTCATGATAAGATTTTTGATAGTGTATCTGACTACTTAGCTAGACTATGTGGGTATGTTGCTTGAAAGCATGTTATCTCTAGATTTAGCTAGAACCGTAATTGCAAGTGCATCTTTGCTACTAAACTGAAGTTCATATTTCTTGCCTGACAGAGCTAAACCTGTCATTTATTAGTTAACATTATAGGAAATACTTGAAGGTGCTTGCACATTAAATATTGTGAAGGACACCAGGTGTCTCCCAGAGAAGGGAAGCAGCATTTCCACTTGGAAGGCAAGCAGGCCCAGACAAGCCCTATGCTGAAAGCCTTGTCCTACTGAAATGAAAAGGAAGCAATGTCTGCAATCCAGGCTGTTTGCCTGATTCTTCTGAGGGAATCAGAGCCTGCATTATTGTCAGAATTGAAATAGACAAAGGCAGAAGATAGGGTAAGGTAAACCTTGCTAATACTTTTCCATCATAAATGTCTATGCTCACACAGCAGCAGCTGCTCTGTCTCAGGTTTGAGCCTGTCAGTGTTGAAGGTGAATCTCAGATAACACCGACAAGAACGCTGCTTCCAATTCAGGAAAGAAAGTAGCTATTCTGGTTAGAACTGGAGACTTCAAAAATGCCAGTTCTGAGCTCCAAGATGACAGGTGGAGAAAAGAATAGCAGGGCAGGTATCCCCCTCATAACTAGCTAATCTTTTAATTATGCAAACCACATCTCGCTGACATAATTGGCCTAGCAGAGGTTATACATAAGCTCCCTCTAGTGGATTATTAAGCAAGAATTTATAAAAGCACACATCTCCAAACATTTTCTATCTCTCTGAACATGAGAACACTATAGGCACCGTGTTGTTCCCATGCATCTATCTCTTGTTATCTCCATCCCCTTGCTTGCTGCCTCAGAAGAGTCTGCAGAACAATGCTGGCTGTAAACCTACAGCTATAAAGTGAGACAACTGCAGCATTTTTTGGCTGGGCTTGTTGTTCTCCTTCACTCCTTGGCTGGGTCAGTTTGATCGCTGCTTCAGAATACTGATGTTTCTTAATCATCTCCCTTTGTTTTCTGGTTAAGTGAATGGGTGAATAATTTGCCATACATTCTCTGTCAATCCAATATATTGTGAAAGGACAGTTGCAACAATACACACGCCCTGCATTTCATAAATTTGTCATTACAGCATAATCAGATCATTTGCACAGATCCTGCTCACAGGCTCATTCTATATTCCTGACAAAAAAAAATGCATATTTAGTTACAGTACTCTGTCTCTCTGTTTACTTAGACCAAAACTGCTAAGGAAGTGCACAGGACACTTGTGTTCCTTGTTTGGACAGTTCATGCCCATCAGAGGAATATCATAAAGAGTACACATGCAAATGGCCAGATAAAATTGCAACAGTACATCAAATATGTCAACTGGATTTAGGATTATAACAGACATGTAAGCAATTAGGGTATTTGTTAGTTCAAAATGCTCACATGAATGAACTGAAAAGCATAATAATACGTAATTGCAGTAACAATTCCTTTTCCATTATCTCCTAGACATCAACAGTTTGTACGTTCTACAATATCCTGCACAATTGATAGCAGGCGAGCTCCTCAGTAAGAGAAATACTCCCAGATGTGGTAATGTCCCAGCACTGTGGCTGCTACCTAATATTAAAGAATTACAGTAGAAATGTTTCAATAACAAAGTAGAAGCATTTCAGTTTTTATGTGGCATAGATTGCCACAGACACTGCCAAGCAGCTTTATAGAGTTCTATATCTTCATTCAATGCCCTTTTACATCATTTGAATGAAGATTTAAACCTCAATAAAACTTTCTGAGTGCTTGTGGCCATCTTTGCTGTATACTAATCAAAGTGGGGCACACTCAGACGAATGCACTGTAGTACACCTAATGATTAACACTATATCTAGTGGCATTTTCCTTTGTAAGATGACTTGTCTTAAAGGCTCTTTTCATGGATTGTGTAGCAGTACACATAGAAATAGGCATTTATATCCAGTTTTTATGCAGCTCCTAAAAAGGTTGCTATGGGGTTTGGGTTTTTAGGTTTGGGGTTCACCCCCTTTTGTGATATTTATTTCCTTTATAACAGTTTTGAAGTAGTTTGTTATAAGGAAGATCTTTGGGAGGAAAGAATTGGAAAAAAAAAAAACAAGCTAATATTTGTAGGGAAACTTTCTCAACTTTGCAGTTCCATTTCCTTGTTTGCTTATCAACCCCCAACTGTAATTGAGGTATTACAGTGCAGTGAGTTTTGGCATTGAATTAGAAGCTTAAATGAAATTCAACTTTTGGTTAAGATATTGGCTGGGAAATTCAACACATGCTAGTGCACAAATGCACACACAAGATATGACTGAGTGGAATCTGAAAGAAACTTTACTGTGAGAATATGCCCTTGATAGATTTATATATTTTGTTTCAAAAATCCAGCCATTCATGCATGAAACAGTTTGAAAAAGAAATAGCCAGTCAGTGAACTGTGGAGATGATTTGGGTTTGGGTCCTCCTGAAGAGGAAGGTGTGGGACCATTGTGTGGGTCTGAGCTTCCACAAGCTTTCACAAATGCAAAGGAAAGTGCAAATTCCCTTTTCAAGTTGTATCTCCCACTACAGGCTGTTTCTTTGCTTTTCTTGGGTTGTGGAGTCTCCTTCACTGGGGGCATTCAAAACCCACCTGGATGAGTTCTTGTGTGACCTACTCTAGGTGGTCCTGCTGTGGCAGAGGAGTTAGACTAGATGACCTTTTGAGGTCCCTTCCAACCCTATGATTCTGTGATTATGTTTTTCTTTACATCAAGACTTTCTTTTAATGATGAAAGTCTGTGAAATGAGTCCCCTTAAGCAGTTACCTGCAAAGAGGTATCTGTTTGGACCTACATAGTTCTATAGTCAGGCTTTTTGTTCAGAACTGTCTCTGTTAACGCTTTTCATGGATACTTTAACAATAGCATTTTTCCTTTTGAAAACGTAAGTGAAGCTTCATTGGAAGGGCTGGTAAGAACATAGTGTGGCAACTACTTGCTATGAAGCATACAATTGTTACTGGGTAGCCCTTAGAAGATATAAAATTAAAAGATATGAGAAGTATGTGTTTCTTAGAGTAACTGATGCTGCCAGCAGATTTTAAGAAAGCTTGTAAAAGCAGTAGTAACTGAAAATCAAGCTCTGGGGTTTTTTTCTCATTCTTTAACACAAATTTTAAAGAAGATCAAATGTTGGAACTGGTCAGCCCCTCTTCTCTTGCCAGTCAAGCTGGTTCTGTTCTGTGAAAGCCAACATCTACTATGCAAGGGGGATACATCATTCACCAAGGCACTAAAAAATGGGCTTCTCACAATGCTCCATTTGGAGCTGTTCCACTTTTTTGGAGAACATTTCAGGTTGGTTTTGTTTCAGGTTGAGTTGAACTATAGATTCCAGCAAATAAATTGTTGGCCCAGAACCTGTGCTTCACTCCAGTGCTGATAGTCCTGGACACTGCCATCCATTGAGCATGGATATTGTCTGCCCATCAGCCTTCTGCAGGCAGAGCCCCAGGAATGAACCAGAAGTCCGGGGCTGAAAGGGGAGCAAATAGTGTTCTCAGTATGGTATTGGGAAGGAACTGCAGTATTGCATTTGATTTGGGTCCCACTGAGACTTAGCAAGAGACTATCCTGCATCACCCATTGAAGCGATACGTGTTTGAGGAAAATCCTTCTGTATAATGAAGAGGTTGGCGACAGCAGTTTCACACAGCTGATGAAAAGACAACCAAACAGGTATAAAATATTTTGTCTGTGAGGAAACATCTTTGTACATTCCGTGTTGCAAATTCTTAGTGTGTTGCAACAAAACTCAAAACCAAAGTAATCCCAAAAAATATATTGACAGGCCCAAACTTCCCTATGCTTCTTTTAGATACAGGATCTTGAAAACAAGAGCAAGTGAAGGCCTTTTTCTCCAAAACACCATAACCTTGTTTAAATCCATGGAGTTATCTCAATTTTCACCAGTGGAAAACTGGGCCTGAGGGTTCTGTCTAGAGATTAGAAGCTAAAAGATGAGAGTAAAACTCAGGAAAAAAAAACCCATGTGTTTCCCTTTTGGGTTCAAAATGAGAACTGAATTTAACATAGTTGCCAAATGATTGATCCCAACCAGTGGGTTAGGACAGAAATGTTTCAAGCAGTAGCGTCCCTTCCTTTCTCTTTATTTCTTTATAAATAACATATTACCTATATTAAGGTAAACTGAATCTATTAGACAATTACCTGAGGGGATTGCAAAACTGGGGTCTGCATTATAAAGCAAGTGAAGTTATGACAGCTGTGACCCCAGAGGAATCAAGGCTGAATAAAGACTGTCTCCATTGCAGACAAATGATGATAAAGTGATCCTTTTAGCCAACAGTCAATGGAACCTGACAAGGCCAAACCTCCAACTAATGAACAGCCCAACCTTTGCTACCAGAGAGATGTACTGAAACTTTAATCTCAATAAGCATCAAAATACATTTGCCCAAACATTTTTAACGAAAGAGTGGCACATATCATTAAATGGATGTGAAGTTAGATGAGTGAGGAGGAAAACAGGAGGGTGGGGGTGTATGTTCTTACTGTATCACAGGTGCACAAAATTGCCTTGATAGAACAATATCTTATTTTTCTTCTAAAATTGAATTTCAGATGTTACCTACGTCACACAGACCTAATAATACAGAAAGCAATTGTCTCAATGATTCCTATTAAATCTGTGCATTTCCAGATCCTTATAGAGTAATGTCAGTTACAGAACAATGTCAGGCTGACGGACGCAGCACAGCGTTAAAGAAAAAAAATCATGCACACAATAGGCCAGCTGCACATTAATAAATATGTAATGTTTGATTAAAAATATGGATCGTATTTTTCCCCCCAATTGCTGACTACCCCTAAGGCAGAAGATGTGATCTGGCTCCCACTGATGGGTTTATTTCTTGCTTGCTTTGAAAATACAAACTAAAATGTTTTCCTGTCCCAGCTGTTTCCCATTGTTCATGTTTATCAGCTCAAAGGGTGAACGGAGGAATAAAAAATACGCTCGCATTTCAAATGTGCCAGTCAGTCAATCTATTGTTAAAAGAAGAAAGCCTAATTGTCTGTGCTGGCAAACTTCTTTTTGGTGAATGTCCAGTTTTTAAGAAAAGCTATTCAGCTGTGCCATTTGTTTAATACATGCATAAAAAAGCACATAAAATCACAAGTTTTCTGTGGGATGGCATGGGGGATGGGGAAAATCATATATAGAAGTTTTAGCCTTGAAACACTCAAGTGATGGCCTAAGTAATAGTCAATGGATTACTTTTTTGGGTTCTTCAGTGATCTGAGTAAGTGACTAGAAGGGATTTTCGTGGAATAAGAGCTAATGATGTCCTAAAACCGAAACTGGCCTCCTTCTGTAAATCTTGCAGTTAACTTCGCACTTTTTTTTTTTCTTTCAAATTACTTTGTCAATGCAGTACTTATATTCACAGGAGTTTTGTGGTTTCATTTTAAGCTACTACTATTCTTCATTTCTTCACAAAATGTATTCCTTCAGACCCTCATCCTAACAAAACTATGGGAATTAGGATGGGGAGAGAGCAGAAACTACTTTATTGCATAGGAAAATCTGTTTGTTTCCAACTCTTACGATGATTATTCAGCTCTATCCTGTCTTTGACTTGCTCTCCAGCTTGTGCTGGCAATGCTACTCTTCCAGATTTCAAACCAAGCTCAGCTAATCAGAACTGACATTCATTTTACACCATGCAAATGAACAAATTTAATTTGCAGACTACTGTATTGACCAGGACTCTATTAGTCCATTTTTCTGTGGCTACCACTTTCTTTGAAATCTTTTTCGAGGAAAGAGTCGTTTTTTGTTCCTCAGTTGTGCAGCATCAAGCAGAAAACATTCTTACAGTCTGAAAAATAAAAATAATCATAAATATAACAAATGACTGTGATGCTTTGCCAGGGCCTTCCCTGGTTTGCTTTTCTGGTTTCTGATGGGGGAAGAAGCAAGTAAGTGGCATTATCATCCAGCTATCACCTCCTTGTGACACTAAGATGAGATGTCACTCACAGGAAATTGTACAGATCTTTCTTACATGAGGAGTTCAATAACTCCTCGTGACATCTAAATTACCATTCCTGGGTGTGTGGGTTAACACCTCACAGAAATGAATAAGACAATAAGGTAATTGTCCCAGGTGCTCTGCAGATCAAAGTAGCTGCTTTGGTCACCCTGAGTTCACATTTCCCTGGAAGTCTGAGAGCCAAGTACTAAAATTAGAAACTGGAAGTCTAGGGATGAGCTACCTCATTCAATAAGCTGAGGGCTTGGGGTTTTTCTAAGTCTGCCTTCTAAGTTACCAGTGTATATGAAGATATTTCATACTAGAAAGCACAATAAACTGGTTTTGTAAAGGGTCAGTTCAAAGGCAATCAAGGTATCCTTGGCAAGAAATGTAACACAATTTCATGGACCAGCAGTGGTCTGTGGAACAAAGTTTGAGATTCATGTTGTTTAAACACTGCTTCTGTAATTGTTCAACCTATGTGTCATGCTAAAAATCTATTGATGTGCATTTTTGTGTACAACAGGTGATATGTAATGCCTTAGTTTTCACTTACTGTTTGCTGAGCTATACCTTATTTAGGCCGAATATATAACTGTCAAGTCAGTACAAGAAAACAAGTCATTTCCAAATAAGCCAAATTAAGGAACTTGAATTGTTATGGGGAAGATGCTAAAAATAACTGCAAGACTTTAACAGCAGTAGGTAGAGTTTATATTCTCTTTTCTGATGTACTTGTTAGTCTGAGCAGTATGTGCAGTTGTCTTTTCTCTTTCCAACGATGCTAAGCATATATGAGAAACTCTACCCCTTCTCAGCAAGTGGTGTTAGGCAGCTTTGGCTGTGTATGGGTGAGATCAAGTCCCACTCATGGCCAGCCATTTTAGAAACTTCAGCATTAATACATTACCTCTGAAGAATAAAAATTATACAGATGTATTCCAGAGAAGGTAAAGACAAAAGGGAGAAATACTAAACTAAAAATAATATACAGCAGGTGGAAGAGAAGCAGTCAGGGAGAAGGGACATGTGGCTGTACTTTACCTATTTATTTGGAGGGCTTTTGTCATTGCCTTGGGGACTCCTTAGGCAAAATACCAGCTACCCTGCTCCAGAAGTACAGTGCACCTTCCTATTTAGTCATCTTAAATAGCAGATCAACAAGCACACCAAGTGTTGGAAACAGCCACTTCTCAAAGGCCATTCTGACACACATATTTCAGCCACAACAATAAAATGGTATGCTTAAATCACAGTTCACTTAAGAGTTTGCTGACCTTCCAAACTAGAGAGGAATTTTCAAAATGATTGCTTAGTAGTTGTTACTAACTAACTGTTGAGTAATTTTTAGCTTTTCTTAAGACTTGACTTTTTCAAAAATGATCCCTAAGTTAAGTCCAGCTCCTACTAGATGTGCTCTAAGATAAATCCCCATCTGCACAACTGCCACCGTCTTTCAGCAGATCCTTCTCTGGTTTAAAAGAATATTTCTTCACAATAGTTTTTCCTTTAGATTTTTGTCAAGAAGGTAATTTTCTCAGTATGAAGCTTTACTGTATTCTTTGTCCTTTGGGAGACAGAATAATTGGCAAGACTTGGCAGAATTAGTGATATTATTGAACTTGTAATTGTCTAATGTCTTAGTGTCCTAGATGGAAAGTCAATACATTATGATGTCCCCCAAGCCATATTAATATAATGTTAAATGTGATGACTTGAAACTGTTTGAACTGCCTGTTTAAAAATCCTGCATGCCCTACATCTAGTGATTCGGGAGCTCCTAGCAGAGTGTAGTTAGGTGCTTTATCTCTTTTATCTCTCCCTGGCTATTTGCTGGTTTCACTCTGTCAGACCTTGTGGCAAAAATTTCTGCTGTGAGTGGTTTTTCTTTAGTGGCTCAGAGCTTTTCCAGGAATTCTGAAGGAGACAATAAAACATGAAGTATAGATGAACAGGCCACATTTAATACATCTTCAAAAGTTCTATTTTGAATTTTCTTTTGTAATATCACCTTCTTTTGAAAGTAGTGCTCAGTACAGATTGGGGTGTTAGTCTGGACTCTTCAAGCATTGTTTATTACCATGAATATTATTATGCCCTGCATCTAATCTATTCCTCATGACAATGTCCATGTTATCCAATGTACAACAATTTTACACAAGGGAAGTTACTCTCTGGAGTGTAAACTTTGGACTGGATAGTAATCTACTACAAACAAAACACTGTCATATTTTTTTAAGATTTAAAATATAAAGTGCAGCATAGCAGAAAATGTTCAGAAGTAATTAGCACAAACAGCTCTTTTTGAACTCCAGAAGTCTATTTTCCTATGTGTCTGTGTCATTTCTGGTTTGGAAGACAAATTCATAGATTTTTATAAAATTTGACAAATAAATGTTGTGCTTTATATTATTTTCCTACTACCATCAGAAAGAATAGGTTTCTTACAGGCTGTGTGGACCATCTGTTACATACAAAATGCAGTTAGGGCTAAAAAAAATCACTGTCCTTTCCTCTGTGGTACTTTCTTTGTAGATGCCATGCACTGTTTTGGTTTATGAAATATACTATAATACCTTGCAGTAATCAAAACAATTAATTTTCTCAGAAGTCATGGCCACCCACTGAAAGTAATGACTTTTGACATACCGTAATGGGTGTTATGTATGGCTGGTGTCAAGAGTTGGCTAGATATGCTGATAATGAGTCATACTTTTGAAGTGTCATAATCAATCATTCTTCATTAGAAAGTCAGATCCATCGGCCTGACATCAAAATGTCATAACCCATTGATCTCACATTGCAATCAAGGATTCTTGACTCTTATTAATGGCATTCAGCTATGCCAGTTACATCAGCAATCCTAGTTATCATTTTGGTGGTGTCATTTAAAACACTGAAGTTAGTGGCTAAATCCATTCATCCTTGTTTTAATCCTAATTAATAGTTTCCATTACTTCTAACATAGCTGTTTTAAAACTTCACACAATCTTAAATCCAATATGGTCTATGTACAAAAATAAATACGATAAAACACCTGTGAGTCAGAAAGAGCTGGGCTTGTTGAGTTCCCTTCTGGGGGCCATTCTACCTCTTCTCTCATAGTTGGTGATGTCAGCACAGTCTTTTAGAGAAGTTACTTCCTGCTATCTCACTGCTGCCCATCTGTTATTCCCGTATCTCCCGATGACATGTCACCAGTGGTAGTGACAATTTCTTATCCACTGCTGTCAGAAAAAGAATAGCTTAGGAACTTGGAAACAAATTTCAAACTAAAAGTTGCTTTGAAGTTTGATCTGCTATTCTGTGCAGCACAGTGTAGAATAGTAAACATGTCAAGATAAAGGGAGGAAAAAAGGAAGTGAGAGTCGTGGTGCATGAGAGACATGAGCTGTATTTACATACATATCCAATGTGCCTTTTCAGCACAGGTACTGGGGAAAGGCATAGCCTTCTTGCCTGGTAGGATTTTAACCT
The DNA here is from genome assembly GCF_028858725.1 of Colius striatus. Taxonomy (NCBI): domain Eukaryota; kingdom Metazoa; phylum Chordata; class Aves; order Coliiformes; family Coliidae; genus Colius; species Colius striatus. The sequence continues at coordinate 7,819,743 of NC_084772.1, forward strand.
GTGCTTTAGGATTAGGGAATGTCTGTTATTTCATTGAGGTGACTGTTGAAAACAAGGTCTAATTTTTTGCTTAGTGGAACTTTTCTGTGATAAGGCATTTGACAGTAAAATTGTTTTAGTACAGTCAGGACTCCTCCTTTAATGTTAAAAGGTTTTTCTCCCATTTTCAGTTTAAACTTTGCAAATTTTAAATTACTCTTTAAGGCTCTCAGAATAAAGTGGTGACATCAGAACACTATATAGCAATGTCTGATCTTTTTCCAACATTATTTTTAATAAAAACAAACATGCTCATGTAAGGTTTTGTGTTTGATAAGGAGTACTTTCCTAGTAGGAAAGGACCAATTTGGGGGCTGTTTTTTTTAACCTGGTCTAATAATTGCAAATTAAATGGGATAGGCAAATAACAGTTTGCCAAGTCCTACGAGCCCACTCTTGCCAGCCAGCTCCCCACAAGACTCTCCCTCACAGCAACAAGTTTGTGGAATCAGGCTCTTTGTTTGGATCAACACTCATCCCTTCAAGCAGAGCTAATTAGCTAATTCAATCACACTGTCTATTTAATTAATAAGGAAGCCCAAAATTCCACATGAGATGAAAGGATGAAGAGCCCAGGAATGACCCTTGATAATAATAAAAGATAATTACAACCAAGAATTGCATTATTCAGACTTTGTTATTGACATGATAAGCACTGCCATATGCCATGCAAGCTGTGATATGCACCCTAGTGATTGTAGGTATAACAAAAGATCTTGGGTATGACTGCTTGCTGTATTTCAGTGCAAATGTGACTTCAGGTGAAGTAAACACTATGTATAAAACCAGGAAAAAAAGAACACTTCACAGCAGTGATGGTGGAAAAGCTGTTTGGCCACTTTGGTGCCTGTATTCAGGTAGAGAGTAATATGACCACAGTCATTTGTCTATGTATAAAGACCAGGGATTTGAGTGACCAGAGCTGGCTCTGGGAAAAGCTCAGTCTAGCAACTTACCTCCTGAGTGCGGGCATCTGGGTGCTGCATGGAACATCCACCGCCCCTCCCAAAATTAGTATGTTTATTAGCAAAAATAGATACTTTATGAAAAAATAGCAGGTTTTCTTGCAGAAACAGGTGAGAAACCGCTGGGAAAGAAATGAGAACTGCACTGATTTTGAAAGCAAGTTCCCAAAATGTAAATCAGAAGTTCCTGCAAGAACAAAAAACGTCCACATTCCAAGTATCTGACCTATTTTATTTACAAAAGGCCAAGAAGTGTCTGATGATGGCAGTGAAGCGATACACGGGGCTTACCTGGAAGACACTGGGCATGAAGAAAAATACCAAGACTAGGTTGCCTGGGACACCTCTTTCCTTACAAAGCTTTAAATTGTGTGCTAGTTCTGAAAGGCAATCAAGTTCTTGGGAAGCTAGAATTAGGAAATGAAGACCTGGGCTTAGTTTTTGGCTCTGCCCTTCACTCCTCATGGACCTCAAGCAAGCTACGTGTAGAAGTGGGTCCAGTTATTTCTCCCATGCTTTATCTCTTCAGACATTCCTAAGGTAGGGACCATCTCTTCGTCTGGGTGTAGCACAGAAAGTCCCCAATCTCATTAGTGTTTCTTAGCCATAATTAAAAGTTTTATAAAATCTTCCACTATTCCTAAAGAGTTCCTTAGTTTTATTGCTCATTAAAAGTCTGAATCTGACTAGCCAATGTATTTGATTTGTAATGAATGTAACCCTTCAGTAAGATCACAGCTGCAATGTTACAGAATCAGTCATGTAAAGAATAGTCCCTGCAAGAAAACCTGCCTTCTCTTTTTTCTCTTTAACCTCAATAGAGCAGTTCTTTTGTTAATTACAGTTACTGCACACTGTGATATTGAAGTGCTCTGTTCTCAAACATATTCTTATTTATTTTAGTCCTTTTTTTCCCAGGTAATGAAATGTCAGAACCCTACTTTTTCTGGTTTTGTAGTATGTTGATCAAAGTGACCTTTGCTTTGCGGCAGACACAAATCAATATAGCGCTCTGCAGTATTTGACAGATAAAGGTGCAACATATAATAAATGGCAATCACTGACGAGGCGAGCAAGAAAATACCTGCCAGCTTCAGTTCATACCGGCAATTTTCAGACAATGCCACATGTTATGTTCAAAGTAAAATTCATTCGTCCATCTAATAACAGAGATGGGGGATATTAAAGGACTCAGTTTTGTTAAAGAAATGTTTCATCTCACAGTAATAATTCAGAGTCCAGTCAGGGTCTACAGTGGTTGGTTACAAGTAAAGTTATTACATTTTGAAGACAGGTTAGAAGAGCAATTTTCCTTGCCATAAAGGGAAAGGGGGGGAGGAGGACTTTTACCCAAGAAATCAAATAGTAATTATATACACACAAACACAGTCTCTCTGACTTTCTCACATACACAAATTGTCTTAATATCCTAAAGCAGCTCTCCAGTATAGTCTTTCCCAGCTGATGGTTTGATTTTCTCATATTCTTCCAAACCTGCTGATAAGTTATATACAAATGTAGCTAGTTTATAGTTGAAAGCTTAATTGCAAGTAGTATCTCTGCAAAGTATCTGCCAAAGATATAAGTCAAGTAAGTCGCAGCTTCAGCCCACTGTAAAGGAAGTCAGTGCATGTTAGGGTAAATTTCTCTTTCACTATGGTTTGTCTTACGTTCAGTAACAGAAATAGCTTAATGTTAAGAATCCAGCCCAAATAGATAAGCAAAGCTGGATTTTACCTGCTAATGAGCTGTGTACAACCATATCAGGCGTGGTGGCTGAGCAGCTGCTTTTCACAGCATAAACACAGGGAATCCAGCCCTCAAAGCAGATGCATGGCAAAGCATAAGGGAAGCTGAACTGTGTGGACCAAAACATTTCCCATCATGGAAGAGTAGATGTGTGACTGAGGCTTGCCTGTAGCCTCTGTAAGAGAAGCAACAGAGGTAAAGGCACCCTGTCCATGGGGTGGAGTTCTGGGTGCTTCATGTGTAGTTACATTTCTTCTTATTTCCTGAGTGTCATTCCATGGAATGATGAAAAAAACCTGTGGGCAGGACCTTTTAGTGAATGTCCTATGCCTTGTTTGGGCATCTAGAAAGCATTTGTGTTTTCTTCTCCTAGAAGGCTATTTTTATGTTATGACTGAAATACCTTTTTATGTATCTGTTGCTCATAATGTAAGCTTATGACCTGCATTTGAGTACTTATTTTCACAACTTCTTTTTATGAAGCTGTTTATAAACAGCAGGGAAAAAAAAAAAACAGTTCACACATACTTATGACTGTTAAGAACCATTTGGTGTGGTTTGCTGAAGACAGGTATCTAATTTATGTAGCCAACACTTTGGTTGCAAAACATCGATCACATGCCTGTTAGTGCATCGCACCTTCCATGTGCAAAAGCTAAGCTTGCATAGGCCATATTAACTTTTGATTGTGATTGTCAGGATATGAATATTTAGTGCTGTAGTTCAGGGCTAATGACTGCACTTGAAATGCAAAAACCCAGCTGATGCTCCACAAGCAGGATAGCCTCCAGTACGAGGATGATTTACCCATTGCACACACTGTGCAGCTTCAGCATGCTGACCAGAACATGTCACCTTGTATCGACATGCAAAATGGAAAGATTAGTTCTAGAGAATAAGCAAAGCACCTCAAGAAATGGCAAGAATCTTTTTTAACTGCTCCAGATTCTTTCTCATTTAGTGAACTTTTCAGCACTTACCCTACTCCTCTTCAATGGAAATACTGTCTCACTTAGTCTTTTCTTCTGTGATCTGTTCCATAGAAGACAGCCCCTGCTACACATACAGTCCTATACAAATTATTTATCTGTCTCTGGTTACAGCTGTGCCATTTTTATACTACTGTCTCATCCTTTCTTTATGAAAATATAGTTTACCTTTGTTCTCTTTTTTTGACAAAATATTGAACAGAGAACAGATGTTTTGTGTGCTTTGTCTGCAATAATGCCAGACATTTTCCTAAGCTGCTGAATGCATGATTAACCTTAAACTGATCCTACCTCTGTGTATCATTTTCCCCGAGTCCTGTTGTATTAAACTATACCCATCATTACCTGTGAAATATCATGTAGCTTAGTTCATGGTAACCCTCACACTCTCAAGCTTGTGCAAAACAATTATTTCTCTGGTCATTAAATATTTTTCCACTCAATATACTGCAAACCAATCACTTAATAGTGATCTGTAAGGATATTATTAATAGCTTGTGACCTCTCTGGCCTGGGAAATGTTGTTATATAGTTCAGCAAAACTTTTTCCTTGTGGAACTGTTATTTGAAATGACCTGGTAGAGAAATGATTCCATGCTAAAAGTTATCGCAGTCTGGCACACTGTCAGGTATTTGGCAGTTATGAAAATACCACATCGGTTCCCCCTAAAGTTGTATGTAGTTGTTCTGCTACTGTAAAATGTGGGTTTGAGGGAAGCGAGAGTCTCAACATCATAACCTTGCTGAGGGGATTGTCACCCCAACTGGCAAATGCTCAACTGTGAGCAACAGATTTATTACCTGACATAATTAATTGCCTAGATAGTGACATTTCCCATATTATAGACAATCATGAATTATGAGCCCAGCTGCTAGCCTTCTCATTCACTGAAATCGGTTGATAAATATGTTTATTCGAGGTCAGCTTGGCCTCATCCATTAGAAATATTGTTTTTCTAAACATTACATTGATTTAATTTAACTCTAATCAATTTAAAATGGTTCTGACAATTAACAAAAGCTTCAAATATGACCTTAAAGTAATAGGATTCATTAGCTATGTTTAGGATTAAACTTATCCTAATAGGGCTATTTTTCTTCTGAGGGCATGTAGTAGGCCGACTGGTGGTCAGTCAAAATGAAATCAATTATTATAAATTATACAGTTTGGGTTGATTATGTCGTCCCTGCTAATTTGTATAAATAAGGACCTCAAACAATAGAAGCCATTTATTAATAACTATCTGTATCCCAACCTGTAACCCGCTTTATGTTACAGCTGCAGGATCATCTGTTACCCATGAAGTATTATATTCTCTTCTGCTAGGCATATATGCTAATTAAACCCATAATTAATTGTAACAGTTATAGTTAAAGTCAAAATGCTGACAGCCTTTTTGGCCTCTTATTCATGGTAATCAACTGATTCAAAAGGCAACGTAATCAACAATTCCTGCACTAGCCAGGGGATCATAATACAACGGCAGCCCCAGTGACAGCTGGCACCCACAGGTCTCTGGATACAATGGGAAATATAAACCTCTAGAACTGAAATGCTTCGGTACGAACAGCACCTATTGTTCTTCTGAGACAAAATACAAGCGTAAGTCATATTTAAGAACTGAATCCCTAATGTAACGGTTAAAAGAAATGCAGGAGAGCCATGCTCCAGAGAGTTGGCCTTGCCTGCCCTGCCTGGGGCTGGCCTGCCCTGCCTGGGACCTGCCTGCCTGTGCTGAAGTTTCCCTTCCATCCTTCACTGGCCTCTGGTTGTGACTTCTCACCACTCCCTTCTCCACCCAAAGCAGGGCTGTCTTGGATTAGGGATGAGAACTCTGGAAGGTGTATTTGAATATCAAGAGCAGATTTTGTTTGCTTTGTTCTCATTGAACATGTGTCTGGTCAATAGTGGACAGTGCCCAAAAGACATGTGCCCGTTCTGGGTACATTATCCACAGAAAGGGAGGAATATTAGATTATACAGGGGAACCTCACGTTTCCTACATACATCTGGCTGTACAGCAGCCTTTGAACTTGTGGGAAATTCCTTTTATTTTGTTCCCAGACACAGTGGTGGATTCCATACCCACAGCAGCCCCGAGGGGACAGGATGGAGAAAGGAAGGAAAAGGACAGCATCTGACCACTGCCAGCAGAGATCCACAGATACTCTTCCAAGAAGACTTGCTTTATCCCCATGTGAGCACAAATTAGAGTGGCTCCACAGTGTCCCAAGCTCTTCAGCAAGCCATCAACACTGGAAAAGGCAGTAAAGGCAGAATAGGGTCCACTTTTAGCAATCATACCTTGCAGCCCTGATGAGGTGCAATGCCGAATGAGCTATCCAAATCTGTTGCATCCGTCAGATAAATGTCTCTACTTGTCTTCCTCCTCAATTTAAAGACAATCCAGTTTTCCATCATTTCATGTGGCCTCAGATCGCAATCTTTCTGCACTGTTCCTTCTGTGATCAGGCACGCTCACGGCCCGTAGCACCACTAAGCCAGCAAGTTTATACACACAGCTTCAGATGTGCTGCTCTTAAACAAGGTTAGCCATAGTTTCATTACTAAGATTTACACTGTCAGTTACAGAGATGCCCATCCAATCCTATAACACAAAAATTTATGGCCATCACAGAGAAATTTTTATTGTTAGAGCTCATACACAATGTGTGCCCTTAGTGACACATTTAAAAAAAAAAATATATTGTACTAGTGATATCTAATGCTTAAGATAAAATAAAATAATAATCAACTTTTAGCAGCAGTTTCCCCCTGGTTATTGAGCTGAACTTAATGACTGGCTGAAAAGTATTTGTCAACACAACAGCTGGAGAGCAACACTTTCTTGTAGCTTTATGTCACAGCATATGCCAGCCACTCAGAACATGTGATAATTCAACTGGAGCTGGTACTACAATAGCAGATGGGTTGAAGCATTGTTATTCTCACTCTAGCTCCCAGCCCTTGAGGGATCACTAAATAAAATCAAAGCAGATGGACCATTACAAGCTCATTTGTGTTCACTACAAGCACCTCAACCTCCAGTTGTGATATACTGCACCTTTGTATAAAATGACATGTATGGTAACATGACCTAATGAAAATAGCATCAGACTTGGCAAGTGAGGAATGAGGCTGGGAAATATGCACAGATCTATTTATCACTGAGTTCTTACTTTGCAGAAAGGGTTCATTTTTTTCCCCCCTCTCCCCATGGTTATCGTTGTATTTCTCTCCATGCTTATCATTTAATTTTCCCACATTTGTCCTAAGAACTATAAGACCTCACTGTTGGTTCTGGCTACAGGTCTACACGTTTCCTGGCCTCTGCAAAGACAGGATGAATGCTACTAACCACGTTGCAAAACACCTGTTATTCACTCATTTCTACACACTGTTGATAAATATGCTAATCCATATATCCCAAGTGGCAAGGTTTTGGCCACCAACTAGTACGAGTATCTGCAGGGATCAGGAATTCCATGCACACTTCTCAGCCCACTCTTACAATGGGATCTTCCACTACTCTTTTGACTTTCTGGGGAACTTAGTGCATAAAATCACTTGCTCTATTAAGCTCCAAAATTTTTGTTTATGAGATCAGTCAACATCCCTGAGAAAATTGGGTGCCCTGGGGCATGGGAAGAAATTTCTTCTAAAGGATAAAAGATATTAAAGTTGTCAGTTTCCAGCTTCATCCCATTACCCCTTGTCCTGTTACTAGCTACTATAGAAAAAAGGGATGTCCCAACCTCCTGACACCCACCCTTTAGATATTTATAAATGTTAATAAGATCACCCCTCAATCTCCTCTTCTCCAAAGTAAACAGCCCCGGTTCCCGCAGCCCTTCCTCATATGAAAGATGTTCTATACCCTTGATCATCTTGGTGGCCCTGTGCTGGACTCTCTCCAGCACTTCCCTGTCCCTCTTGAGCTGAGAAGCCCAGAACTGGACACAGGGCTCCAGATGAGGCCTCACCAGGGCAGAGTAGAGGGGGAGAAGAACCTCCCTGGCCACACTCTTCTTGATGCATCCCAGGATGCCATTGGCCTTCTTGGCCACAAGGGCACATTGCTGGCTCATATTTAGCTTATTATCAATCAGGACTCCCAGGTCTCTCTCTGCAGAGCTGCTCTTCAGCAGTTCGACCCCCAGCCTGTACTGGTGTGTGGGGTTGTTGCTTCCCAGATGCAGGACTCTGCACTTGTCCTTGCTGAACCTCATGAGGTTCCTCTCTGCCCAACTCTCAAGCCAGTCGAGATCCTGCTGAATGGCAGCACAGCCTCTGGTCAATCAGCCAGTCCTCCCAGTTTGATGTCATCAGCGAACTTGCTGAGGGTACACTCTGTCCCCTCATCCAGGTTGTTGATGAAGATGTTGAACAAGACTGGCCCCAGAACCGATCCCTGTGGAACTCCACTGGCCACAGGCCTCCAACTCGACTCTGTGCCATTGATCACCACACTCTGGACTCTGTCATTCAGGCAGCTCTTGATCCACCTCACTGTCCACTCATCCAAGCCACACTGCCTGAGCTTTCTGATGAGGATGTTGTGGGAGACAGTGTCAAAAGCCTTGCTGAAGTCAAGGTAGATGACATCCGCTGCTCTCCTCTCATCTAGCCAGCTGGTTATGCACTCATAGAAGGTTATCAGGTTAGTCAAACAGGATTTCCCCTTGGTGAAGCCATGTTGACTCCCCCTCATAACCATCTTATCCTTCATATGTTCAGTGATAACATTCAGGATGAGTTGTTCCATCACTTTTCCAGGGATGGAGGTGAGGCTGACTGGCCTGTAGTTTCCTGGGTCATTCTTCTTGCCTTTTCTGAAGACTGGCGTGACATTGGCCTTTCTCCAGTCCTCAGGCACTTCACCTGTCCTCCATGATTGTTCAAAAATGATAGAGAGAGGCTTAGCAATCACATCAGCCAGCTCTCTCAGCACTGCAGGATGCATCCCATCAGGACCCATTGACTTATGAGCCTTAAGCTTGGCCAACAAGTCTTTAACCTCTTCCTCTTCCACGCAGGGCAACTCCTCTGATATCCTGGCCATCCTGTTATTCTTGCCAGACTGGGCATCCCAAGGGTCAGCCTTGGCCGTAAAGACTGAAGCAAAGAAGGCATTCAGTACTTCGGCCTTCTCTGCATCCTCAGACACCAGGGCACCCTCAGCATTTAGCAGCGGGCCCACATTACCCCTCACCATCCTTCTGCTGCTGATGTACTTGAAAAATGCCTTATTGCTGTCCTTAACATCCCTGGCTAAATTTAATTCTAGAAGGGCTCTAGCCTTCCTAGTTGCACCCCTGCATGCCCTGGCAATGTTCCTATACTCTTCCCAAGAAGCCAGCCCCTGTTTCCACCTCTCATAGGTGGCTGCTTTCTGCCTGAGTTGTCCCAGCAGATCCTTGCTCATCCATGGAGGCCTCCTACCTCCTTTTCCTCCTTTCTTGCACATTGGGACACACTGATCCTGGGCTTGGAGGAAGTGGTGCTTGAAGACTGACCAGCTCTCATTGGCCCTTCTACCATCTAGAATCATATCCCATGATATCCCTCCAAGTAGATCTTTGAAGAGGCCAAAATCGACTTGCCTGAAATCCAGGGTCACGGTCCTGCTTTGTGTTCTGCCCCTTCCACACAGGATCTTGAACTCTACCAGGGTCACTGCAGCCGAGGTTGCCTCCAACCTTCACATCCCGAACCAGGCCCTCTCTATTCGTCAGTACCAGGTCCAGCAGCACACCCCTCCTTGTTGGTTCCTCGATCACCTGCGACAGGAAGTTGTCATCAACAATCTGTAGGAACCTCCTGGTCTGCGTGTGCTTGGCTGTGTGGCTATCCCAGCAAATATCAGGGTGGTTGAAGTCCCCCACGAGGACCAGGGACTGTGATCATGAAGCAGCTCCCAGTTGTTTGTAGAAGGCCTTATCCACATCCTCCTCCTGATCAGGTGGCCTGTAGTGGACTCCTACAACAATATCACCTGCCTTGCTCTGGCCATACATTTTTACCCATAAGCACTCTACTCTCTCCTCATCCCCACCCAGGCACAGTTCAGTACACATTAATTGCTCTCTCACATAGAGAGCAACTCCACCTCCATGCCTTGTCAGCCTGTCTTTCCTGAACAATACATAACCCTCCATGGCTGTGCTCCAGTCATGGCAGCTGTCCCACCATGTCTCTGTGACCACAATGAGGTCGTAGCCCCACATCCACACCCACATCTCCAGTTCCTCCTGCTTATTCCCCAGGCAGCACAGGGGCTTATTCAAACACACAGGTTTCCCTGGGTGTGTGCAGATGAAGGGCACTTATCATTGCATTCCTTGTCCTGCCCTGTTTCCCAGCTAGAGGGGACAGCTTGTCCTGTTTTGCTTCTCCCCCCACCCCCCAAGTCCCTTAAAGACCTCTTTATTAAATTTGCTAGTCTACTCCCAAATAATCCAGTGCCTTTACGGGAGAGATGAATCCCATCCCATCCTATGAAGCTGTAGTTCCCAAGGAAGGATCCATTGTCAAAGTACCCAAAGCCGTCCCGCCAGCACCAGCCTCTCAGCCAGGAGATCACTTGGCTGATTTTTCCATTACAAACTCCTCCTTTATCACCATCTGCATGAAAGATCCTGTATGAGACTTTGTATCTTTAATAAAAGCTCCTTTGGTCAACCCAGTGCCCTAGGTCCCAGTCATGCCAGCAGCTGCTGGTTTTGAAGATCCAGCTAGTTGCAGCAGTGGAAAACCAAGAAAATTGCTTCATTAGGGTTAATACATTAAAATTTCTGTGACTGCACTATACAAGCTGAAAAAACTTGTCCAGCTTTCTCTGTGAAGCAGCCTCCTGCTGAGCATTTGAACAGTATAAAACTATGACTGGATCAGCCAACGTCTGTCTCACTGCAGCCAGAAACCACAGGGCAGCTGGGCAGGCTCAAGGACAGTGCTGCCAGGTAGCAGCATACTGCATGCAGTTCCCGGGCATGTTCCTGGCTGGCTCATTTGTTCTTCCTGAGCACTTTCTGGTAAACGTAGCAAGTCATCCTCAACTGTGAATCAGCATAACTCCATCAGAAGCATGTGTGGGTCAGGTCAGACGTCAGCACTGTGTCTTATCTGCTGGCCAGCTTTCCTATCAGCCAAACTAATTTGCTAAGGTAATTCTGTTTCCTGCCATCTACTACAATAAATCAACTACTGTGGCTTCATTGAAGTCTCTGCTAACTAATGAGCTGTCCCTGAAATTCTCAAAGCATATGCGGGGGGGGGGGGGGGGGTGCGGGTGTACACTGTTATTCTTCTAAATATAAGAAAGTTTTAGATAAACAAGTTGATGTTCTGGACAATGTTGTATCTATCTCCTCAGCCCCATGTTAATGGATCATTCTTGCCAGAGTCAGCTCAGACTGTGGCAAAACCAGTAAATGCATCAATCATTCCTTTAAAAAACAGTTTTCTGAATAATGTGATCTAAGGTGGTGGAGCATATACAGATGGGGAGAGAGGGAGCACTCTCAGGAAGGAGTGAGGGAAAAATGACAAAGGATCCACTGTTGTGGCTATTGAAGAAAGAAATAAGAATGTTCTTGTAGGTTGGTAACTCTGTGGCACTTAATTTTGAATAGGAAAAAAATATTGACAATAGACAGAAGTGAAGAAACATGAAGGATTCTGGAGCATGGCCACAGTAGGACAAACCCTGAGGCTAAAAGGAAAGAAGATCATTCTGCTTTTTCCTTACGACAATATCAAACTACTGAGAGCAGTAGTGATATTATCATTTACAGCCATATTTAAAATTAGAAAACATATTAGTTTATACTCTGCTAGTATTGTTTTGTTCAGATTTTATATTTAATAAAGACTTCCATCCCTCCTGGAATTTCAGCATTTTCTCTGGATAGTCCTGCCAATAAACACGGGGTTTGTAACCCAGTCATGAGTAACCAGTTAGGTTACTGAAGGGAGCCAACACCTCAGCAGCGTGGTCAGGTTCATTCAGACAGTCATTTGGCAGAAGGATGCTTAAAAATAATTGCATTTCTCCTCCCTGTCTTTAAATATTCAGAGGAAAAGTCACAGAAGAACTGATAATAATAATGAGGCTGAAGAACAGTATTACAGTGTGAACACATATATCCCCTGGTTTCATTTACATGTTTAGCAGCTGCTTCTTCTCCATAGAAAGATCATTACCCAACTTGTAAGAAGAGAGGGGAAGTCTGTTCACCTTTGGGCAACTAGCTCTGCATTTATTAATAGTTGTTGCCCACCTCATTATACATTTACTTGCTGCATTATAATTTATTTATTCATTGATTTGTTGTAATAGATGAGTAGAAACAAAATTACCTTTGCAACTTTGATAGGTGGGAAATTTGCATAGTTAAAAACCAAACATGCAGTATAGAATGTGAGATGCTACCTACTTAACAGCATCTTAACATGTGACCCCTGGCATATACAAAAGGGTCTCCTTGGAAAGAGAAGGTGAATCCAGCCAATTTATAGACTGTTTAAGTAGTTCCTACGTAACCTAGGTACAATGATCCTTAAACTCCCAAATGTCTCTTTTCTTTATGGAACAGCAAATCAGCTGAAAATAAAGGATAAATAGGATGGGAAGAGAAGGCGCCTCAAAAATTAGGGACCTAAAGGTGGGCAGCTTGCAAAGCATTTGGTTAAGCTAGGGCTGTCTTTTCTGTTGGGGCAGGTGTGACACTCACGAAAGCTGTGTTTGCCTAGCTCCTGCCCTCAGCAGCCAGCCAGGGTGCTGCTGGCTGTGCTGCAGTGCCATTGCAGAGCTGGGCTGAACACAGAGCAACAAAATTCAGGAGAGGATTGATGGCCATATTCCACTCCTACCAGCCCACCCCTCACCAAATAGTTGCCTAAACCAGGGCTTAAGTGGAGGTTAGGAGGAGGAAAAGGGCGGAGGAAAAAATACCAAAGCACCTTATTTGCTGTCCACAAAACCCCTGATGAGTCCCTACCATGACATTGTAAGAAGGCCCCATTTGAGCTGAGGGCTGCCTGAAGAGGCAGGTAGTACCCAGTGTTGGGGGTGTGTAGTGAAACACGAGGATGTGCTGAGCTCCAGGTGACTTAACAGTTGTCAGACAAGACAGCAGCAAGTCACAAATGGGGCCACAGTCACATATGTATAGAGAGAGAATGTACACACATAGAAATAGTTCAATTTTCAGTTATTAATGCAGATAAAGTCAGACCCAGAAAATCTCCAGATTTTCTTTTGTTTTGCTGAGGAGCAAAGTGAAGCCAATGACCATAAGGTGCTCTCTGTAACTGAAGTATCAGTCCTGCTACAGCTGATTAAAAAGCACATACCTGACCTGTCCTGGCCTCCTTCTGTCCCGACCACAATTCTTGCTGCAGCTCACAGGGAGGTGGTACTTGGCCAGATCCCATTTCTTCGGCTGGCCAGAGGCAGCTCTCTGTGGATGAGCCTGAATAAAACAGGTAAGGCTATAGGAGGCTGCAGCCACACCACTGGGTTCAGCAGCTGCAGCCAGATCTGCTCGTCACTGACTGAAGGCTGTGACTCACACTCTGCTTCTTTTTCCTATGACAGTTTGTTTTGCATGATAGGTTTTGGTTTGAAAAATTCCTCCTGGATTCAAGCTGTTCTCAGCTTTCATTAGCTTCCACTAAGCTCATGCCCCAAGATCTCACAGGTGTTTCATATCTCCTAGCTTTAGTCAAAATCAGGTTTCACCTGGAGCCAGTTCTACATTACCAGTGCTTTGTGTTGGGCTTGGAGCTACAGCTGTAAGGGCCTGAAGCCTCGCTGGCCCGGGGCAGGCAGGGCCCAGTCCCTGGGCCACTCCGACAGGCAGTAGGACACCAGGACCACATGCAGCACTTTGGCTTCGAGCCCATGGACGAACGACACAAGGTCAGTTCTGAGCTAAAACCTCATTGCATTGCATTTGGTGTATGTTAGAAATTTATAAACCTGTGAAAGTTTAATACGGACCTAATTACGTTAGCCCAAAAGTAGGTTTAAGAGCAGCACTATAAAAGAAGGATTACAATAGCTGTATAGACACATACAAATATAAATCCTGACTTTTAAATGCTGTGGGCTGGGCATAGCGTTTGCAGCCGGTACAGGCACTGCCCTCTTGTGACTGAACACTCGAAACTCAGGCAAAGCCCAGCTGGAGCAGCCAGAGCTCAGCTCCACCGAAGGTCAAGATTAATGCAACTGCACTAAAAATGTTGCATGAATTGTTCTGAGCACCTTTCCCATAGTGACTCACAGGAGGGCTCAGCTTTAGCTTTTAAAAAATCAAATAATAATCTGGTTGCAAATGAAAAAGTTTACACAAATAAACAAACCCAACAACCCCCCCCAATCATTTCCACCGAAGTAGGTATTACAAAAGAGATTTTTAGGAAAAGTGTTTTAGAAGTGTTTAAGTACTTTCAATAAGATAAAGACTTTAAAACCACTTAAAGGCATTCCTTTTACAGTCCCAGGCAAGACTTTTTTACTTTTACCATTTAATCTATGTTAAACTTTAAATAAAGTTTTTAAAAATTATTATCAATACTACAACAGTACTCAGGAAATGTAGAGAAAATAAACCCAGAATTAGTGGATGGCAGTATTTTTTTTTTTAGGTAGAGAATGCATGCAAACCTGACATGCAGCTCTTCTAAATGGTAGCTATGGAACAGCACTGAAACAGCAGCACAATCCCAGGCAGATCTGATCATGTAGGGGCAGTGAGGTTGTGTACTAAGCATTTAAAAATCATTTTTCCCCCCAGGCAAACAGCTAAAGCAGCTTCTTCTCAGTTCTCCCATTATACTACCAGGTTCTCATTGGTAAGACACAAGTAGTACACTTAGACCTGATTTGATACAGTACAGTAATTCCTGTTTCCTGGAAACGTTGAAATGAAGACTATCAAAAAATGTAATAAATCCTTCTGTAAGTACAGAAAATAAGCTGGTTCGACACTGTTCAGTGTCGTTCATGACAACCCCATAACTCCCAAGCCCCCAAAGAAATTAATAGAGCCATAAGAATAATATGTTTAATATTAATACAGAAAGAGTACATGGTACATTCCTTTCCAGAAGCAGACAATTCTGCTCTACCACTGCGGGGGGACTGGGAGGGTTAAGGCTAGTTGAGGGTAACCTCATCCAATGGTTGTTTCCCTAATTCATTCTTGGAGATAGCCTTCAGAAGTTGAAGAGACTGCTTGTGCACAAAACATGGGATATTTATTTAGCAAAACATCAAGAACAGAGAAAAACATGCTTTGTTACAGTGGTAAAAATACATAAAGTTTTCAAGCTGCTTTTTACACCAACTCAGTTCTGAAACCATAAAATTTGCTTGCAGCATGTTGTGCCTTAGTATTGTACTAAGCAGGTTATCGTTAGGGATCGTGGTGGTGAAGCTCATCTAGTCAGTGGAGAATAAAGTGCACAAGAAAAATAAGTGCATTGAAATGAACCATTTATGATTATGAGTAATTCCTGTTACAAATAGTACTTGCTTAAAATGGAAACCTGACAGGCTGTTCAGCAAAACACAGTACTGCATTTTCAAGAGCACAGAATCAGTATCACAGATATTATAAAGACCTTTACAGAACATATATATTTTTGTATTTATTTCCCTCCAATTATCTCCCACACCAAAAGACAAACATTCTGATGTAGTTTACTGGGGGGTTGGTTTGTTTGGGGTTTCTTGTTTTGGTAAAGTGTAAGGCATCACCTGTAAGAAATACCTTTTCTCATTATCCTCTGTTTAAAATAAGCAAGTATTTAGTGGAACAGTAATTTGTTCAATTTTCTACTGTTTTGAACCCCTATTTCTAATAGCAGAGCAGGGGCTGGGAGTTGCATAGTGATGCAATTTTTTTCTCCAAGATTATGAAAATTCATGTATTACTAAACTTTGTACAGGCTGTCAGGAACAGTATTTTCCTACTCACAGGTTAAGGCCACCATTAGCAATACTTAAAAACCAAACCATGAAGCAATGATCTAAGAGCTATTAATTTATGGGCACATTTGCTAGTATTATTTAAAAAAAAACCAAAAGAACTGATTGGGAGGTTCTCAAATACATTAAACTTATAAAAGGTGGTTGCTCAGTCACTGGAATCTTTGGGCATTACATTTAACAGCAGCAGGTGCTTTAAAACACAGGCTTTCTTCAAAAAAGCTTATTCAGATTCTTAACAACACAGGCTGAAGGCTAAAAGCAGTTCCTTACCCTTGTATATAAGTTATTTTACAAGCTTCCTTTCACAGTGAAATCACTTTTCTGTCTGTACACTCCTTTCTAAGAAAGCAAATGAAAATTGGGGTTAGTTTCTGTAACACTTCATTTACATTGCAAGATTGCCTTCCATCTGATGCAGTACACCATAAAGCAATACTTTTTGGACTAAAAAAGAGACTCAGATGTCAAAAACCACTTTTTTTATGCTCTAGAAGGCATCTTTGTCTCTTTAACTGATAAGCAACAAATTAACCATGTAATCATACTGTTTGCAAAACTACTCACTGTTTTGCAGCAATATATGAAAGAGCACAAAATGTAGGCTGTGAAGTACTACCTGCCTTTTGAAACAGGGTCTTTGTCACCAGGAAGCGTGCACAGTAATGCATTTGAACTCTCATGTTTTTTCTGCATGTTCTCTATGTGTTATCACACTCAAAAGTGCACAGACCTTCTCTTCCATTTCCAGTCCAGGGTCAGAATATCAGAGGCAAGAAGCCAAGTGGCTCAATCACACCCATCAGATTTAATTCACTTCTGCTGACAGAATATGCACACTGAAAGGAAAAAAAAAAAAAGGGGGGATTCTCGGATATTTTCAGTTGTAAAATAGTGGCTACTTTGCTTCAAGATTAACCATCTGGAAAACTTTATTCATTTACTGAGCCCAAGTGTCCCCTCTGGCCATGGCACGTCCAAGGCTGCACTCTGAATTCAGGCAGGGAGAGGTAAGGGAACTGTCACTTTAGGAAGCAGGAGACACGGCGAGGTGGAGAGTGGAGCAAGACAGCATGAGTGGAAGACATATGAAAGTTAATGCATTGGGAAATCCAGAAGATAAATCCAGGCATAGGGATGAGACAGGCTGCAGACATTCAGACTCATCTCATTGGTATATCAGTTTCTTCTTGTTCATGTTGCGAAGCTTTTGTCTTAGCCCCTTGCTCTGAGGGGCACAGCTTGCAACTGCCCTCAGGGGGAGAGGCACAAAGGGGATGAAGGTACCAAAATAGAGTTATAAAACGTACAGAGCACATTGAGAGTCTGTTGTATTCAGGTCGTTACATGGTTAACATCCCTTCTGCTCAGGTTAAGCGAGCGTGCTCTACTCCATTTTATTTATTTAAATACAGCCCAGACCTGTAATGACTCTTTTTACCTTATATTGCCTCCGAGATGCTTCTGTGGCATCTTTGTTGACACCTCTGACCACTTGCACCTGCTGTCCTGGAGCAGGATGGGAGGGAGCCAAGGAAGAGCCATCAGACAATAATCCATCCCTTTGACAGTTGGTTACAGAATCAAGCCTCACTAAAGTTCCTCAGGAGAGAAAGAGTTCAAGACCTTGAACTTAAAGAAAGAGTTTTGTCAAGAAGCATAGACTAGATGAAGACTAGAGACTAGAGGAGACTAGAGGAGGCAAAAGCAACAGTGACAGTTTCAATAACTTTCTTGCTGGAGAGTGACAAATTAGAGCACACTTCACGCAGTAGCCAATGGAACAGATCAGCTTTCTCAGCACCCCTTGCTTTAGACAGATTAGTCCTTCAAGCATAGCTTTCAACTTTCTCATACTGTTCTGTGGTAGTGTTCCCCAAAGATTTTAGGTTTCCCAAGAAGAACAAAGTAACCACACTTTCTGTAATGTGGGATCAAGACTTCATTGTCATTAAAATAGTGGCATCTTCAAAGTGCCTCTTCCTCTCTTGTGTTTTGTGACCTCTCTTTCTACAGACTTGATCCCAAAAAGGAAAGTTTACCATATAAAACACCTTAGAGTTGAAAATGTACAGGTCATATATATGCAATTTGTACAACCAGATTTTACTGTATATATCTATATAGAGTTGCATGTTTGCTAGTCAGTGTAGACAAAAGTAGCTAAAAAGCAACTAAAACAGTATTTCATTGCAAACAGGAACCAGATTTTCAACTGTAATATTTTACATCAACACAAGTTTTGCAGCTTTTCAAGTTAGTTTTCATTAGGTACTTGGTGTACAGTAAAACTCTGATCTACTTTTATTTATAGGTTCATCTTTCCACACAGATTTTTAATATTTGTTAGGAATCCTGAAATGATGAGTCAGATGTACAACATTCCCAGGTAGGAGCTTAATGTACTGTAGAAAAGTCAGTTTTGTTTTACCAAGCACTAGAATCCACTTCAGTAACATTCCCTGAGGCAATCCACTATTTTATTGTTTTGTCCTCGAATCATTTGTATATAGTTGCTGTTTTGTTCCAGGCTGCTTTGTTTCTTTAAAAATAGACACGTAGAAAAAGACATCTGTTAACTTTCATTGCTAATTTTATATTTTGGCAATTATGCTTCTCCTTAGTACCCTTTTCTCCTCCTTTCCTAAAAATTGCCAGTTAGTTAACAGCAAATCTGTGTGCTTCATTTTTACAAGACAGGAATTCAGATCTTTAAATAAACACTAATTTTTGAAGATGCAAATGTGTGAACTGAAAAGAATGTAGTAGACAGACAGCAAAAAACAATTAATATGCAATGAACAGTCTAAAATTTATCTTCCAAAAACTGAAGTTATTCTGTCTTCGAAAGAGAATCTACAACAGGGAAAAAAGATCAATGGTGGGGAGAAGTAGGGGGAGAGAGGACAGAGAAACACAAGAGAATCATCATCCTTAGTCCACAGAAACACACTGAGCAAGAACACTGTGTATCTTTACATTCTCAGTGGATTAAGGAGGTTTCTCCTGCTGTAACTCCACCTCTAACATTTCATAAAAGCCTGTGTATAATAATGCACTTAAAGCTTTAAGTTTTAGTAACTTCACTTAGACTTTGTTTATAAAACAAACACAAAGAAGCACACTTCCTAGAGTGCAAAATGCTTAAATACTTCAATTACAGAACTCCACATGTAGTTTTTGGAACAGTAATCCTTTTGCTCTCAACTTCTTCCTTGTCATCGCACCCATTGCCAGCAACGGTTGCATTAAAACTAACCAAAAAATGCAGCAAATGCAACAGTCCATAACTCCACACTTTCTCCTGTTCTCCAGAGGTTCATTTGTATAAACTCATGGTAGGACTCTGATACATGCACATGTAAGCATCACAGAGCAGCCTTCGGGCACAGCCTTGAATTTTTCTGGAATCCAGTGAGTGTAATTCTTCCAGAGACATCTTCAGGTATTCACCAACTTCTGGACACGGGGTAACTTGTGGAATGTTAAAGCCATTCTGACCTCCTTTTAACAATAAGGAAAGAGAAACAGATTAGGATAGTATCTGCATATATTTATTCTTTATATGTACTTTAATTAAGACAGCATCAGCAGTTCTTGAAAAATGCTTTCTAAAAAAACCTCCATCTGCCATTCTAGGCTGCTGCAGGCTAAGCTTACACAGCGTATTGTTCCAGAAAAATCACAGCTGATGTCAGAGTATCTCGTAGTGTTTACTAACAAACACCCACCCACACAACCATCACACAAAAACCTCACCAGAATGAGAACTTGGGGTTTTCATTAACACTAAAAAAGTATGTACAATGGGAACGGGCTGCCCAGATTTGTGGAACCTCCTTTGCTGGAGACATTCAAAACCCACCTGGATGAGTTCCAGTGTGACCTACTCTAGAGTACGCTGGACTAGATGATCTTTCGAGGTCTCTTCCAGAGTGACCTGAATACATACTCCATCTCAGATATTAATCACAGAATGGCAGGAGTTGGAAGGGACCTCAAAAGGTCATCTAGTCCAACCTCCCTGCTCAAGCAGGTCCACCTTGTTCAGGTCATTCGGGAACACGTTCAGGTGGGTTTTGAAAACCTGCAGGGAATGAGACTCCACACCCTCCCTGGGCAGCCCACACCAGTGCTCTGTCACCCTCACAGTAAACAAGTTTTTCCTTAAGTGGAACTTCTTGTGTTCCAGCTTTTGTCCATTACCCCTAGTACTGGACGTTACTGAAAAAAAAAAAGTATTGCCCCATCCTCTTGATGAACACCTTTTAAGTAAGTATTAATGAGGTTTCCCCCCCTCAATCTCCTCCAGGCTGAACAGCCCAAGTTCCTGCAGCCTTTCCTCATAAGGAAGATGGTCCCATCCCCTGATCATCTTGGTGGCCCTGTGCTGGACTCTCTCCAGCACTTCCCTGTCCCTGTTGAGCTGGGGAGCCCAGAACAGGACACAGGACTCCAGATGAGGCCTCACCAGTGCAGAGTAGAGGGGAGGAGAATCTCCCTTGACCTGCTGTCCCCACTCTTCTTGATGCATCCCAAGATGCCATTGGCCTTCTCGGTCATGAGGGCACATTGCTGGCTCATAACAAATTTGTTCATAACATGACAACTGGCAAAAACTGCTGAATTTATAAACCATGAATGCCTCTACCTGAATTGCAAGACAAAGAGTTTGCTCCTGACCATTTTCCGTGTGAAAAAGAGCAAATTAAAACACCACAAGTATTGGGCATCCATAACTATTTCCCAGCAGGTATTTTTAGCTTGTAGCACTAGCTGAAGAAAAATATTTATCATACAATAATCCCTTGAGACTAGCAGCAGGTCTATTCAGTATCTCATGTGATCTACATTCCTGAAATAAAGTGGTTCTTTACAGACTTCACTTGGACACATTTCAAGCACAAGGAAACAAAGCTTGAATGCCTTCACGTTGTTCAAAGAGACTGGAACACTATAGCAGTTTCATTTTTAACAGGAGGGAAGACTCTTTGCCTCCCACGGACATGCATTGGAACAGAGGGCTTCAAGAATTCTTCATGCAGAACTGTTACTCTGAGTCTGACACTTGCAACTATTACTGTTCTTCTCAGGTACCAGAGCTGAATGGCATCCTCATTTAAACATTGTTTAATGAAGCACTAAAAGAATATTTGTTTTACTCACATTTATATTATCACAGGGTATGAGTTTTCCACTGATAACTCTAAAGAGATTCAAAGGAATGGCATAGATGTAATGTGTGACTATTTCTTTTATTCTGTTTACATAATCACAGGATGGTAGGGGTTGGAAGGGACCTTTAGAGATCATCTAGTCCAACCCTCCCCCCCCGCCAAAGCAGGTCCCACCTAGATCAGTTACAGGAATATGTCCAGGTGGGTTTTGAAAGCCTCCAGAGAAGGAGCCTCCACATTCTCCCTGGGCAGCCTGGGCCAGGGCTCCCTCATCTGAACGGCGACACTAAATTATTTAAGCAAAAGTAATACAAATATTTGCATACTACCTGCTAATTGTGTACATCCATATAAATATAAGCTGAAAGCACACATTGGTTATTTAAAAATTCCTTCCATTCCATCTCCTTACTAATGTATCCAATTTAAGTGACATTCAGTTTATGCAAGTTAGTGGCTGCTATGAAATCAATGTGTTGAGGTAAAGCTGGGTCAAAATAAGTGTCCTAGCATCAAGTACATCAAAAGTTAAACACCAATATCCCCAAACCATTAAGAAATAGGCATTGAAATTTACAGTAGTAATACACATTAAAAAAAGAAGAAAAAACTAATAAGAATAAATAAAAGCTTTACCATCCCGATCTGCCATGCTGTCAAAGAAGAGCCAGGCAGAGTCATCCCTCCCATATTTAACAAAAGCTACATAGTGGCTCGTTTCTATGCAGAGAACAGCAAACAACTCCATCTTCTGGTACGGGATGCAGCCATGTCGCCAGTCCCAGTCCGGCAGATCTTTAGGTAGTGACAATGGGTTGAATTTATGACTCTGTCTCTTGGGATGAAGATGAACCTACAATTGAAGTGATATTTCAGATGACAAAAAACACCCCAAAAAACACCCCACAATGCAGCACATATGTCAAATTAAGATTTAGGGCAGGCTACAGGAAACAGATTCTGAGCTGCCTACGATTACTACTTCTGCACTGTGTTCAGTCCTAGATTTGGCAGCAGCCATGTTTTCAGTAAGGAGCTGCTGGTGAATGAATACACCTCAGGATGAGGAGGGTCCCTAATGTGTTGCCGAGGGCTGTGCATGGTGGACACTGGTCAAAGGCTCACTGGCTCTTGGGCCTTTCTGTCCATGGTTACAGCAGATACCATCTGGCTTAAAGCCTTGGAGACTAACAAAGAACAACTTACTTGTGTATTGCACGTTTTGCAGAACTGCTTGATTTTCCCAGCAGAGATCTCAGTATCTTCATAGCACTCTCTGCACTCATACATAGCAAGCCCTCCACAGATACGGCACTGCCTGGGAGCTGTGTTTTTAAAGAACATATTACTCTCTAATTTGGGGAGGCTTTTTTTTTTGTTTAAAACGAGGATTATGGAAAGGAGGGAGGATTACTACTTCAAATGGAGAAAAACACTACATTAAAAGAAGTCAAAACCAGATTGCCAATCAAAGCAGGCATCTATCACTGTATTTAACTTATTTCACGTTACATCAGAGGGAAGAAGAGGAAAACATTATAGTGTGGTAACATGCAAAACAGAGATGATACAAGTTCTATCAACTGCATGAATAAGTGAAAAGAGCTTTTAAAATAATTCCTTCTCTCATCATATTGGTACAATTGGCTTAGTCCCTATTATTCTAATCAATTCTAGCAGCTTTATTAATTCTTACATTTGAACCTGGGTGTCTTTCCTTAGAAAATGCAATGAAAACTTCTGTGGATGACAAGTGTCACAAATTTAGGTCACAAAACAAAGTGATAGATTAGTAGCTGAAAAATGCACCATCACTACACGCTGCAGGTTTAGATGCTATTTCTCAAGTTCTCTTTCTCTAGTTTGACAAACTAACAACAAAAAGCCTACAAACAGCACAAACTGATGAAGACTAATGAGATGTAGTCGATAGTGTAAATTCCTGCTAATCAATCTTGGTGCTACACTTAGCTTTTAAGATTTCCAACCTGCCATATGAATTAATTGTTTTGCTGCTAATAACTCAATTCTAACAATACCATCTTGAAATAAGAAGTTTAGGTCTACAGATACTCAAGAATTAAATAAACATTATCAAGCAAGTTATATTCTACACGTTCTTCTGAACCTACAACCAAACCACCAAAATTATCAGGAGGATCTAGTGTCACTGTGTTAGTCACTCTCAACAACTCTCTTCCATTACACAATGCAATGTTATATACTTACTGTCTTCAAGTAAGTCTGTTATATTTAATTCCAAGGATGGAAAAATTTTGTTGAACATTTTGAAATCTTTTCCAAAACGAGGCATCTGGACAATCAGGCAAGAAGGTGCCTAGGTTAAATGCCAGAATATAATGTAATGAGTTTGAGAAAGGTAATTTATCTACATTTAGAAATTTATTTATAATGCTATAAACATATCCATTTCATTTAAGCTTTCAGATTGTTAATTTCAAAACTAACAAGATGAGAAAACAAAATTAAGTCTTTGAGAAAAAGTACAGCTAACAAAACTACAGGAAAGCAGGCATTTATGTCATTGTCAAGTGTCACAGGTCCCAGCCACGCTCAAGTATGTTATCAAATATATTGAACAACACTCCTCCATCAGGTGTGAGAGGAAACAAAAAAAAAAAATCTTCCCTTTGTAAAGTGTTTTACAAATTGAGGTTATCTCAAAATACAATTTCTTAAGACAATTTACTGGCAATAACTAAAAAGTTTTCTTTTAGCAATTCTTTACCTAAATTATTTTGGTCTGTTCAGGCCAAGGATACATGTCACTAATTAAACTTGAAAACATTTTTGTACCATAGGCAGCCTGTACCACTGACCTAGTGCTCCCATTTCCAACATGTCCGCATTTTGGTTTCATGCCAAATCCTACTTTTATCCAATTGCTGAATGGGCAAATACCAAGGTATCATCACTGCTAATAAAGCAACAGCTGGCACCAACCTCTGCAAACTTCAAGTTGCTGTTGATAAATGACCACTCTAGTAACTGTTGAATTGTTGGGACTCCAACTTTCTCATTTTTGTCCATAAAAATTTGATAGAAGTAACAGTCTTGGACTTTCTGACCTGCTGATCTAAAAACAGATTTCAAACAAACAAACAAACAAAGATTCTGAAGCTCTACTGTATTTTACTAGGAAAATAACATCTACCAGGAAATAATCTATACAGCATCCTTTCTAAATTGGAATATAGTGTGCCTTAAAAAAAACAACCAATAACAAACTACCAAAAAACCACAGCAACAATAAAAAAAGTACCTCAGACAACAAGCAATCAAATATTATGTGTGGAATGATTTTAGAAAGACTTATTTAAGAAACAAAACCAGTGTAAGTTTCAGTATGAAACTTACTGAAGTTTCATATGTATGGTTTATAAACATTCACCTATGCATTTCTGGACTACCACCTGAGAAATACTTCCTAAGCATATGTGTTGAAAATTCCGCCACAGTAAAGCAGCTTGCGTTAGAAAGACAAGTGAGGGTTTCAGTAATAAAACATCAAAAGGAACAACAATAATTCTCTTCAGTATGATATTCCCAATATGGAGTTAAGAAAAAACCTGACTGGCTTTAATGAAACAATTCCCTGATTAAAAGGAAATATGTACACTGCTTCCTAATATGGATGGCTCATGTTGCTCTACTCACAACACAGCTAATAGCAAACTCTCTGAAAGGACAATCCAGATTTAAACCTTCCACACCTAGGCAAACATCAAGAAAGCAGGCTACTAAATGAACTGCCAAGGCTAGCCATTTTAAGTGGTCTGGGTAAACTTCTTCATCCTCACCAAAAGAGGGAAAGAAAAACCTCACTGAACAAACACAGACCTCTCACAAACCAACCCTCCCAAAAAAACCAAAAAAGCAGAAAGGACAAAACCACAGCACAATTTTCTGTGGACAGCAAGAGAGACAGAAGGATTAAGCTACCAATTTAAGTTTTGAGGTCATATGTCAAAATTAAATACTAATGTTTTCAGGTACTATATCTCTTACATAAACATAAATCTGAGATATTTGGGAAGACAGCTTCAGATGAGTAATCTAATCTACTCAGGAAGGACATAAGAAGAGATATATCAGACTGTGCTTACAAGGAAGGAACAAATTTTGTCATCATGGAGAAAAAGCATCTAGGAGTAACTGGCTCCAATAGCAAATGGAAAAAAACTTAGGTAAGAGCTGTTTCATCCCATTGTCATGTCCTGGGATGAAATTCCTGGGAACTTTCATCAAATTTCCTGCTTGCAGTAACCTTCTCCTATCCCAGCCAGCATTTATGCCAATGTTTCTTTACAGGGCACTAGGGTGTTTGAGAGGATTCTGGGAGTATGATGCTCAAAGTTACTACCATTAATTTTAAGCCTTCTGTCTAAGAAGAAAGGACACTCCTGCATTACTCTTTAAGAGTTAAGGTATGTGCACAAAACATACCAACTCCAGTGCTAAAAGCTGAAGGGCAGAACATACGTTGTGTTCTCTGCATGACAGATGTCACTAAAACCTCAAAAGTCAAGCCTTACAAAGGAGAGATTAAAGAAATATGGAATGCAGTGCAGAAACATGAAGTGGAATAAGAAGCATCTGCCATTGCTTTTACTTTACTCCTTTCAGATGCAGTTTCTGTCACAGCAGCACATCTATAACCTACCATACCCTAGAAATACATTCTCACATGGAAGTCTATTATTCTAATTATAATAATAAATGCTATTACTATAATCATAGTATTGTACCTCAGCTATTCCACCAGAGTAATACATTAGCCACAGGGATTTCTCAGCACATTATATTTCAAAGAACTGAAGACAAGCAGTAACAACAACTGTGAGGGCCTTAAGACGGTAAGCTATTCTTTAAACACTTTTCTATATAGACCCAATACATGCTTGAAGTTAGTAGCTGTGTTCTGGGGGTTTTAATCTAACAGTAGGTTACAAACCTAGAATTTCGTCTAGACAGAGGAGGAACACAGTTCCAGACTTATTACATGCCTTGCTTTCTCATCCCTTCAGACTCATTCAAAATTCTCTACATAAGCAGCACAGAAGACAGCCTGGGTGTACTCGCAGCAGCACCGCAGCGTGCCCTGCAGTGTGTGTACTGTTCACAGACCCCCACTCACGGTGTTGCAGCTCCCTCGTCTCTGCACAGCACAACACACCGTGGGCACTTCCACATCTCACACTACTGGCCTACAGCAGCAGATAAACACAATTCCTGCGACCAGGAAAGAACTGAAAAGCTATGGGAAACACATAGAACCTGAGAATATCAGTCAGGTGCTAGCCAGCAGAATGACAGCAGTGGACAGCAACCCTTACCTCTGTTAAGCTCAGCTGTGACAGCTGAAGCCTTGCAGTACTACAGTCACAGATGAAGGCACACAAATGCCAGTAGCTGTTCATGTGATAAAGCACAAGATGCCAAACTTGATCAAGGCAAACTACTGAAATGTTTTCATTAGTCTTAAAGAAGAAATGCAAAATCAGTTTCCGTGCCTTAAACACTGATTCAGCAGTCTCTGCAGTCTGGCCCAGAAATGATAAGATGTAGGCCATATCAAGAAGTGCCATAGGGTCCTCCTGCAGCAGCCCTTCTCCAGGACAGTACAGCTCCCAAGTAGACAGCACTAAGACAGAGGATCTTTGTCTGGTGCTCATGAAAATATGTTCATGAGCTTTTGCAATGCGAGACCAGTGAGGCAAAATCCATCTATCCCAAAAGGTAAGAAATACTGTAAAATTTGTCAATCTAACCATATTATATCGAATCTCATTAGAAATACAAATCACAAGTCAAAGGTGCTCTAAGAGCTGTGTCAATTTGAGAGGCAGCAGATACTCTCACATCAACCTCTAAAAATATGAATTCTACAGAGAAAAAAAGATTCACCTGATTTTCAACAGTGGCTCAACTCTTAGAATGTGGTGAAATAAAATATTTAAAAATTCTTCTGGATCTGGAGGGAGAGAAAAAAAAGCTAGTGAGTTTGCAAAACCAGATACATTACTCAAGACTGATTTAAAATGAAAGTGTAGGAAAAATATTCATTCTTACAGCTTTATTAACACAGTAAGATTATGACAAATTGAACACTTTCATGACACAAACCTCTACTCTTTTGGTGTCAAATGGCCCTAATAAAAGGCACAGGCTCAACAGGGTAACAAAGCTTTCCAGTAAAGATTAAAAAGATGCTCTCTATTTCAGAGGAATCATTTGGGACCACACAACTTTTCCAGGAGAAATAACAGCTTTTGAAAGAAAACAGTGAAACTGCAGAGAAGCAGTGAGGAGTAGTGACAGGAACACTTGCATAAAAACCACACATTAGTACAAAGTTCATCTGACTAGAGACTGAGGTGTCTAATCAAGAATGCAGCCAATACTACCTTCCAAGACGCCTTCTCTCTCAACACTCAAGAGTTTTCTGGTGTATTTCTCTCCCTGCCACTAACTGCAATAAATATTGCCTTTCAGCATTTAGCATTTACAAAGAAAGTACTGTTCTCCCAAACAAAACTGTAACAGCTACATAACACAATGCTAATTAATCATTACATGCAGCAGAAGATCAAAAAGTTGGGAATTTATTTTTCTGTCATGATATACACATTTTATTTCTTCAAATACTAAATAACCATTGTGACAATGAAAAGTTGTACTGGAAAGATTATTCTTCATGAACTAAAGTGACATTTTGAAACAGGACAAAGCCTCTAGTCTTATCACAGTCTTTAGTTCTGGGAAAAAGCTGCTAGAAAGGAGTTACACAGACACAGGAAAGCAAGAAAAAAAATCCAGTCAGTGAGAGATTGTTATGGCACAAACTGTCCAGCTAGGGTTCCTTACAGTCCCAAAGAAGACCTTTTTACTGCCCAGTGGTCACTCAAGTTTCTGGCAGATATACTACTGCTACAGAGAAATATTTGTATGCTTTGTTCTAGTATAATTACACAGCAAGGTATTTCAGTTCCATCATATTATGATCCTTACAAATCCCAAAGAAAGAAAAACCACCCACTTACCTTTTTCCTCTGAAGTGAATCCTGATGCAGCCTCAACTTTTTCAAGTATTTTCCTCAGTTTCATTATTTTTGTAGCACATACATATCCGTATCTAAGAGAAACGGGTTTCATAAGCTGTTAGGCTAGTTTGTGATCAACTCAGAGAAGCAGAAACAAACACACCTCTTAAATGCTGAAACACAGGCTCTCACATCCTTCAACTGTGTACAGTATTTCTTCAAAACTATGCATTGACTCATATTCAATATGACTTCCAGTTTTTTAAAGCAATAAAACTTTAGTGCAGTGCTCAGTGTTTTTGCAATAACCTTTAAGAGCTCTTTGTAAACATTAACACAACAGGATAACTGTTTTCTCATTTGTGAGTCAATTACTTTCGCTTTGTTCTCACTCTAATTTGCACTGCTTAATATATCATTTTCAGAATGTCACAGAACAGCAGCACTGTGGGAGTTGCTTACCAAAAAAAAAAAAAAAAAAAAAAAAAAAATCAATATTTAAGAAAAGATCTAGAACTGCATTGCTGCCCTAAGAAGTTGAAGTTTTGAGCACTCCGTCTTTTCCTCTAAAACGTTACCAAAAGTGCAAAGAAAGTTTCAGGCATGGCAGAAAGGTAGAAGTAGTGAGACTTTCAGTATTCTCAGACAGTTAAGATTTCTGCTACTATCTATACCACAAAACCCTAGAACACACCAGACAAAGTACACACACCCTTACAAGAACAAGGGTTCAGAAGCCATCATTTTATTCCAGGATTCAAAATAAAAACTTTGTGATAAACTGTTCAGTGACAGCCCAGAGAATTTCAGAATTACTAGTATATTATTTGCATGTTAAAAAAAAATAGCTAAAGACAAATAACTTGTCATGCAGCTTTTTGCCATATTTCCTTTGTTCATTGTGCCAAAGAAGTTACAAAGCTCATGTTATTTTAATAAAAGCATTTTAACTGCTTGCAGACACATGTAAAAAGTAATGAAACTTTTAAAGCCCCGTCAAATCTATCCAATTGTGAAATTCTACATAAGAAAACCAAAATACTGTCCTTGTAGCAGCACTAAAAACTTGCAAATATGAACATTGTGAATGAACGTAAAGCGTATTTACCAATGCTTTTGTATTCAAACCTATACAAATTTTACAATAGCTTTATGGTGACCACCAAGCAATGCTTGATTATCACCAAGTAATGAATAGCTATTTCTAGTTAGCACTGAATGAATTTACCACGAAGAACAAGAAAAAATACATAAATAATTCAACAGATTGGCAGCAGTAACTAGCCAAACTTTTTGGGTTTGCAATGGGAATGTGTACACAGTAAGATCCAGTAAAAAATTTCTATTAGACCAGAGACTAGTTCACGTCTTAACTTACATTCTCAGAGGATTCACAATCTCTGTCCTCAACAGCTCTTGAGTCTCACTGTAATACTCAACATCATTCTTTTCTTTAGGTCTGAGTAACACAGTGTCCAACACAGAGCTAAAAGAAAACAGGCTACAAAGGAAAAAAAAGAAGATTGTTTTGATGCTGGAAAATACAACCGTTCAGATGCCTAAGCAACATAAAACAAATCAAGCAAAGCCACAGGAAGAACTAAACTTAAAACTCTCAACAAGAAGTAATTAAGGACTGAGGACAACTCAGCTGTACTAAATAGTAGAAGTCCATTCTAACCCAGTACTCTTTCTGCAGCAGAGTAATTAAACCAGCTGCACAGGCAGAACTATTTCCCTCCCTCCACCCCCTGGCCTGTGTACTCTTTCATCCTTCCACCATCTCCAGGTCAGGAACTCACTCAGCCAAAAGGAGTACAGGTAGCTAAGGGCCAGCACATTGGGACACAACTATAGCCCTCTGTGTTAGAGTGGAGCCTGGCTTTGGGAGCTGCACAGTAACAGACAGTCATTACAACAAAGACCACATGTTCTGTATTTCTAGCATGGGATGCCACTATACAAGTTATCAACTTACCAGAATAAGGTGGAGTCTAAGTAACAGGAGTTGTAATGACCCTGGATACCTTTCTTCTTTCCAATCATTGTCTCTAAACCTTCTTTTTCCATTTTTGGAGGAGTGTTTTCTTCTACCACTTCACTTAAGTAACCTCCAAAAGCTGAAATTTTTTTTTTCAAAAGACACTTTAAAGCCTCAAATTTTATTCCCCTTGAGATTTTCCTATTAATGTTTTAAAACTAAGTTGCTGCCTTAGTGTAAGCATTCCCTCTTTGGACTAGAATAGCATTTTATTATAGCAGAGACTTATGTCTTCCAGAGTGAACAAAGCCTTACATTCCACTGACAATGCATGTTAGAGTGCTTCAGAAAGCCTGCAGCACTGAATTAATTTTATCCAGCAGGAATGAAGTTCTCTTCTCATTATGCCTTGTTCACACTATCTTACAAATATCAGACACTTTTTCTTTTGCTGTTGTCCCAGACAATACAACATGACCCAAGAAGTCTAAAATACTTTTAAGTATTAGAAAAAAAAAAAAACCAGTTTTTCACTGCTAACTTCCATCACAAAAATACCTGCTTTTCTATGTTAATATTTAGAAAATAATTTGACATTACAGAAAAATCACTATCTTCATTTCTGATAATGCAATCCCATATTGCTGGAGCTGCAAATACCATTTCCATCAAGACAGCTTTACAACTTCAAAAGTAAAAAAAACCCATACAGCATAAAGTAGCCCTTCATTTTATAAAATGTATAAACATTTTCTTATTTTAAAGTATAAAAAAAGTAATCTATAGAGGTGTTATGTTCTGATTTTCTATTCATTACTCTCATTTAAGTAATACCCATACAGATTTTCAAGTGCTTAATGCAAAGAACATATTGCAGGAATAAATACATCCAAAACCCATGTCAGTTCCCAGCTGCTAAGTAATAAGCAGAAGCTCAGTACCTAAAGAGTTGCAGCGTTCAATCTGGTTGGAAACTGGCTGTAGTGAGGCAAACCTGGAATCTGGCCTGCAGCTTTTGAGTTTGACAAAAAGAGCTTTCTTTGGAGCACACGTGAAGTATCGAGTTCCTTTAAACGTTCCATCTGTACAACCTGCACATTCATCTTCCTGAAAATTCAAGTAAGAAGTCACTATTTTTCTTATTTCCAGAATTCTGCAGTAAGAAATTCGATAAAATATCTACCTATAAGTCAGGCAACTCTGAAGCCTGCTATACAATGTTCCTGCATTTACTGTATAAAGCTTCAGCTGAGATTCTTTAACTGGATTTACTGAGGAAATTAAGAGTTGAGTCTTTTTTCCTTCATGCTTAAACTTTCACTCCATCAAAAAAAAAATTTCATCGTAAGCAGCTGTGAGAGGAGGTAAGAGAGGAGAACAAGAACACTGGAACATAACTAACCTAGCTAGTCATTCCAGATTCCTTCTGTAGTTAGAAAGGGGATGCATGCACTACTGAGCACCTTTCAAAGTTCGGCTAAAAATCACTGAACATTGAGTAGTGTGAATACTTTCAGTGTGACTGTGGTCTGCACAAGAAAAACACCTGCTTCAGAACACATAAAATGTACACCAAAGAAAGACAACACAAAGTCAGTAGTATGAAAAGTGACAAATTATCATTATCTTCGGTAACATGACTTAAGGTATATTGTCTGCTTACTATCAGATTTATTCTAACAGCTGAAATTCCAGGCACATTCTCACTTTGCTTAAGATGTGGGTTGTTTTACATAATCATACACTGCTTTACCTGAAATTTTACAAGCAGCTGCTACAGAGCAAGTGTCAGTACAAAAGAGCAACTCATGTTTGCAACAACTGTGAATTTACAGAGGGCCGAGAGGAACACAAAGCATATGGCTGTCAAATCTACAGTATCACTACCATCGATTATCAAAACCAGTTTTAAGACTGTAACAGTCATACTGACACAACAAGGTTTAGAGCAGCCATCAAAGTCAGAGCTCAGCTAAGGATTTTGCTATGTTATAAGCAGATCCCATGGCAACCTGTTTGGACAATTTCCTGCAGAGTGACTGCTTGTGCAAATACACAGACACCAACTCTCAGAACCACAACTGGCAACATGTCATTAATATGAATATGAACCTCAGTGGATATTTACCAGTTCCAGTCCAGCCAACACTTCATTCACTCCAGGGGGCTGGCCAATCCAACGGATTACTCCATAGAAAGGAGGATTTTCTTTTACTTCAGCCAAGGAACCTGCTTCAAGGCCATGAGAGTTCCCGACTGGGCCTGCTCCTGATGGACTCTCCTGGTTAGCAGTATTATTTACATCACCAATGACTGACTGAACAGACAAGGAGAGAGGACTGTGTCCCATAGTACCATTAGTACTTGATGCTTTTGTCAAGCTAAAAGGGAGGGAGTGAAATCTGTTCTCTGTAGGCACAGAATTTGTTAAAGGTGGCTGTAGTGGTGGTGAAGAATGCCCAAATCCAGGAGATGAATCAGTAATTGATTTTGCAGGGTCTTCAGCAACTGTTAAAAACAAAACCAAGATGTTAGTAAATGTTAAAAAAAAGTTTAAAAGAAATGGTTTTTTTTCCAATCTAACAAAAGGAAAGACTTGGCTATCATGATTTAATGTGTGTGTGTCCTGTATAGAAGGCACTAAGAGCTGGGGACAGTTAGGAAGCTGTTTATCACTTGGCAGCACTGAAGAGACAGAAGTGGCTGAGGAGATGCTGTAGTAGCCCTATCACTTTTACCACAACCGAGATGAACCACAGAGAAAGGAGATTTAAGCCAGAAGCCACAGGAAGGTTTTTATTGAAAACTTTTGGTTTTGCCCCCACAGCCCCAAGGATTACGACTGTAATATGCAAAACCAGGAAGAACTCATTGGTCAGTGACTGAGGAAAGGATTTGAACCCACGTTGTTTTACCATTCATGGAATTCCGGGGCTACTATTGCTATAGCTGCAGTATTTACCCCTTCAGTCACTAAGCCAGCCAGCCACACTTTAGGAAAGTTAACCAGAGAACAAAATATCTGGAAGTCAATCAAGACACACTGATCCTTTGGGTATGTGCATCCATACTTGTAAGAATTCAGAGGGAGATTTTACAGAAATAACTTTTAAAAAACACCAAAAAACCCCACGTACTCTCAGTCAGATTACTTCCCCCCCTTTTACTTTCAGACTGATTAGGTGCCATAACAAAACAGTATAGCTCCCTTAGTTCTGTAACATTAGCTACCAAAAAGACAGGCAAAACAAAATTACTCTATATACTTGGCTACAAGGAATATCTTCCTATCTTTCTTCCAAGCCTCAGCTTTTATTTTGCCTGCAAGACACATGCATTCCCACAGAGCTGCACATATGCTGCCAAGAAAGTAATCTCCTACATGCAGGATAAAACCACAGGTCTGTCAGTTGAGAGTATATTTTCATGGGCTTCCAAGATGCTTTTTATGATACAGTGTGTCTTCCTCTAAGACAACATACTCAAACTGTTTTGAATTTAAACTCATACTTGTTTTATCTGAAGAACATCAAAACAACTTGTTTTGTTTCAGGTTTTTTTTTTTTTTAATAAAGTATATGAAAGAAAGCATCTCTCTTTACCTTCATCAATATACCACGGAGGTTTGGGTTTTGGTTGAGGCTGAGAGTCAACTGATGAGCCATTTAATGTGTAGAAAACTTCAGATCTGTTTCTGTTTCCAGGTTCAGAGGTAGGTCCTGGAAAACAACACATTTACCTAAGAGAATAAGCACTGTTTACAAAAGGTTAGCCACACTTTTATTTCACAGTATAAATTTGTTAGTATAATTTCAAGATGACATAACCGCCTATCCACAAAGCAGCAAAGTCTCGCATCAAAGCTAACACAGTTCTAAGCTTGCAACTTTGTTCTCCAAGCTGGTGTTTCAAGTCACTAGTCTGAAAAGAAGCCAGGAAATACACCTCAAGAGCAAATTTTTCTTAATATAAATTACGGCTACAAGAAAGTATCTGAGATACCATGTACTGCAGGTATGGATTGTCTCTAGAGCCAAAAAAAAAATAACAATCACAGTAGGCACAGAAGTTACCTCTCCAATTCCACACAGCTCCTACTCCTGCCAAAATATAACCATAGTTACTTCAGTGAAGACGACCTCTGCCAGCATCCAATGCCAGGTAGAACTAAAGCTTACAGAATAAACTGTCCTTAGTATTCCATAATGCAAAATAACCACCATTAAACTCCAAAGCCACTGAATTTTTTTCTGCCTTTAAAACAAAAATTAATTTTTCTCCCTTCCATGTTTTTTTCTCCTTTGGAGAGTGTTCAGAGCTGGTCCAAAACCAAAGTCAAGAGAAGCTTTTCAATCAGGAATTCAATTTTGGTTTTGAATCACAGTAAAATAACCATATTCCCTATTAAGTAGATATGCTCATGGGCTAAAAATTTTGAAAGTTTCTAGTCCTGAAGAAGGAAGACAACAGCAAACTCTAACTCAACCACACACCACACTTTCAGAAAAACAGAATTTACCCCTCAACTGGCTATACTAGCCAAGTAGGTAATACACTCTTCAAATTTTGCTAAACCTCAAACTGTTCTTCATGAAAGCGAAGGTATTTTGAGCAGTCTTAAAACTGTGTGCCATCTTTATTATGAGAACTTACAGTAATACTCTATTACAAAGAAATTTAAATTGATACAGAACTGAACTAATAAATGAAGTGCTAGGAAGTGCAAGGGAACATTTTTTTGCAAGCAACAGAAATTTTCACTTGTACGTAGGTAAAGAAAATCACTTCCCATACATACCTGTAGCCTTTGGCTTACTATGATTGAACATGCTTTTGTCACCACCACCTCTTGAGGTATAGGCAAGCTTGGGAGGTCTCCTGTCCTGTGATACAGTCTCTAAAATATGGTATATGAAGACAGTATTAGCTACCCTTTCCCTATGCTTTTACTCTGTCACAGAGAAGTTCAACTTGAAACTGAACCAAGGCCTGGCATTTTAAGTTTTAAAACAAACTGAAGCAAAACTTGAGATATAAACAACATTTTACATATATATATATAGGATTTGCTTCTATCACATCAGCAATGATGTTATTCTGAGGCTAACCATTACTTCTGGAACACATTAAAAAGGCTGACTTTACATCCTTCAGTGTATGGTGTATGCTTCCATTACAGGAAACAGATGCACGAAGTTCTAAAACTTGTTTCCTACCAACATATCTACAATAAGTGCTCTTTTCCACCAAATGGTCATGTCTTCTTGAATTCTCCAGAGACAAGAGGAGAATTCATGCAAAAACACTCATCTCAACTAAACAAGCAGCAGATGAACATAAAAAAGTTAGCCAAATTTAACAGAGAACACAATGGTTACTGACTACAGTCTGTGCAAGACTGCACTTTCATTCAGATATGATTCAGATAGAGCACAAACCCAAGTTTCACATGAAACTTTTCTTTCTTTGGAAAAGAAATCAGTGGACTGAAGTGGTTACAAGTTAACAGTACTGAGTCAACTACAGCAGATAGTGATTTTTCCACCATCTTGCTATGACTTTTCATGTACTTACAGAATGCATAAATAATACTATGAATACATTTCCACCACAGAAAGAATGGCTTTCTGATCCAAGATATTTAAACTCTTGAAGTAAACTGAACAGCATTCAATAAAGATCCTGCTACAGACACTCCCATGTTCATGAATACTATACAACTGTGTAATACTGTAAATACAACACAATTTGACATGAATTCTGTTCAATGTTAAACATTTTCTATTAGTGAGACTGTAACCAAAAGGAGGGGGAAACTGAGGAGAAGTATAACACAGAAAGTTAAATTAATTCAAGTGAATTCAGGGTATTCATTCCACAGTATTGTTTTAATCATATAACTGTGCCTAGGTTGAGATGGTATCAAAGTCTGCCTTCTGGTTACGAAAGCAGAACATACCTGGAATAACATCATTGATATGCAGAAGAAGTGTACTTTCAACACTTGCAAAACTGCACAGCTGTATTCCATTGTATCTTCCATCCCAGTTTCCAATAGGATTATCCTAAAAATAGAAAAACATGTTACATGTATCCCAAGAGAAGATTTACAATGTACAAAATACACACACATGTCTTTAGGAACATAAAAGAGTAGGAAAATTAAAAGTTTGACATCATCTAGTTTTTCCTGTATTTTGTATTTAATAATATAGTCTTTAGAGACAAACTTAAAAACTGTTCTTCTGAGAAATATTTCCTAATTTAAAAAGGACTCTACTAAAATCCATTATTGACAAACAAGTTAGAGCAATTGCAGTGCCTTGTCGGGCAACAGCTACTGCAATCAAGAAGATGGAAGCATTAGATCTGTGAAACCAAAGCATTCTTCAACTACCAAAAAATCTGAAAACGGGTCATTTGAAAATATTAAAGTTGACAGAAATAATTTTTAATGGGAGGCTTCACATTTTCTTAAGTGATTAACTCAAGATTTTTAAGGTAAAATAAAGTAAAACCAAACCAAATCAAACTTACACTGGAAAAAAAAAAAAAGCTTTTAAAAATAGCTAACAAAGAAAAAGGCATCCAGGCTACTTTTAAAAAATGCAGAACAAAGCCAGTCTGACAGACAAACACTCAACTCTATGACTTCAGGACTGACATCTAACATTGCAAGTAGCTCAGTGGAGGCTCCTCAGAGTAACCAGAGTATTTTTCCTCAAAGTGTTTAGCATCAAATAGGATACCATTTACCTGATGCCAAAAACCAATTTCCACCAAGAAGCATCTTTGAACACAAATGTTTAGTTCCCATTTTAGATCAGCCTCCGCTGAAGTAGCTTGTGGGGAATGTTTCTTCTGTTACATTGCATGTAATTTACTACCTAACACACATGCAAAAGTTATTAAAATCAGATTATTTTCTTACCATGTCCACTCCAACAACGTATCCTAAGCTTTCGTTTCCTGGTAAGACATCACAGAATATAACTGTCCCATACTCTATACTCTCTCCTATCTTCAGAGAAACCCTGGAGTTGATCTCCAGAGGAGGAAGTTCTACCTGCATTGCGTCAACTGGAGCTGCATAGTCACTTTCCAGTTCATTGTCATCATCTTCCACCAGCTCCAGTTTGTCCAAAGCAACAAAAACCCCACAGTCCTCATCACATCTGAACAGCTGCTTGCCTTGGTACTGTCCATCAGTAAAGCCCTGACCACGACCTTCTTCCTAAGTGTCACAGGAGGAAGAGGAGTGAAAATAAGAAAAAAAAAAAAAAAATAGTTTATTTTGTGCAAAAGCAGCCTACTACAACAGAAGTAACATAAGGGAGGTTCAAGAAGTAACATTAAGGGAGGTTCTTCTCCCCCTCTACTCTGCCCTGGTGAGGCCTCATCTGGAGTACTGTGTCCAGTTCTGGGCTCCTCAGCTCAAGAGGGACAGGGAACTGCTGGAGAGAGTCCAGCACAGGGCCACCAAGATAATCAGGGGACTGGAACATCTTTCATGAGGAAAATCTATCATTTATGGGATGAAGCTGGAACACAAAAAGTTCCACTTAAATATAAGAAAAAACTATTTCACTGTGAGGGTGACAGAGCAGTGGAACAGGCTGCCCAGAGGGGTTGTGGAGGCTCCTTCCTTGGAGGTCTTCAAGACCCGCCTGGACACGTTCCTATGTGACCTGATCTGGGTGAACCTGCTTCTGCAGGGGGGTTGGACTGGATGATCTCTAAAGGTCCCTTCCAACCCTTATCATTCTATGATTCTATAATCCAGTGTTTTGGAGAAACTGCAGTTAAGAGTTTGCCCAATACACTATCATCACATTGGGAGAACTCTCTTGCTGGCATTTGTGGAAAATATATGCACTATCTCACAGTAATAAACAGCGAGATGTCACTAGATCAGAGTAGCTGCAGGCCTTTCTACTCAGAGAAGAGTGCCTTCTTAAGGTGCAGATCTTGCTTCCATCATCAAATTTTGCCACATCAAGACACAACTACTTCATACTAGATGTAATGCTAAGCATTCAAAAATTCCACTTCGGTACTAAATAGAGAAAGCTGCTTTTCAGAAGCACTTGGGCCTGATATTCCCTGAGGTTCTTAGTGGGAATTGCAAAGAATTAGGGAAAACTTTAAAGAGGACTTTGAAAAATATACTTCTAATGCAAGAGTAGTACTCTCCTGAAGCTAATCCTTCAAAAGCTTACAGTTGACATGAATTTTGCAGAAATATCTCAGTGGAAGACCACAACGGCAACACTCTCTACCTTAACTAGTTGCCAATTGACTTTTAGTGCTCTACAAAACCAGCAGCCCTAAGATCCAAGCCTCTATTTATAGATTGTATCCT
Organism: Colius striatus; assembly: GCF_028858725.1. NCBI lineage: Eukaryota > Metazoa > Chordata > Aves > Coliiformes > Coliidae > Colius > Colius striatus. The sequence goes on from NC_084772.1 coordinate 7,858,071, forward strand.
GTCACACATAGGGAAAAACAAAGTACTCAACAGAAATCTGAGACTCAGGTATTTGCTGTGATGAAGATGTAAACAATGAAATTTTTCTGGGCTAGAAGAGTCACAGTATGTTCAAGTCTTTTTGTCAGCCCATGCACCACATCAAGCTTCACTAATCATGGAGAATACAAGGCTGACATGATATAGTGTGTAATAACAATACTTATGAAAAGACTGAAAGTTACAGAATTTCTTGGAGTAATGATCCTTCTAGAAAAACAAATTACGGCGACTGCCTCTTAAAATACAAGATTTTTAGCTCATCTTTTAAAATACGATGCTTCTCCTTGGCAAGAAACTTACCAGCAACTCTACTCCAAAGTATATTCCTGTCAAGGACCTTTCTTGCATCAAGGGTCCTCTGAAGCGAACAACTCCAGGAAATTTATCATCTCCTGCTCTCAGCTGTACTCTAACAGGAGAGCCAATATCTATTTGCACACCTTTACTTAGCCTGGTTTTACTCTTAAAGAGACTGTATCTTTCCTCACAGTTAGTAATGGCCAAAAGCAACTCAGCTAGTTTTTCGTTGATTTCTACAACATCCTTCTCATCCACAAACAGGACTGCATGAGGCTGTTCCAGAATCTTTAAACCAATCTGCAGTTTCTTGCCTTTACAAGGAATATTTCTGGAGTGTCCCACAGAAGAACGGTCTTGAAAAAACTGTCCGATGCTACCTTTGGGCACTTTCAGGAGCTTTTGAGTCTGCTTGTCTATGACACTGCATTCTTGGAGAAGTAAATAAAAGATACGCTCTTCCCAAAATGGTGAACTTGCTTTTTCTTGACCCCATAAGCCCGAATTCATTGTGATTAAAACTTTAAGAGACACACAAAAGTCTTCAAGAGAAATAAGCTGTTGATTTATGTGCGCTGATCTTGACAAATTCTACTGGAGGGTCCAACCTTTGTGAAACAATGCAATATGCATTTCGCAAAGACGCAAATCCAGAGCAGAAAGCCTAAAACAAAACAGAACAAAAACTCAGACACACTTACAAGAAAAAAAAAAAAGCAAAATGAAATTGGGGAACTACAGTTAATGTTAAGCAAAAGAACAGAAAAATCATTTAAATCTGTGAACAGTCACACTCTTTCTACAGAGAAAAAACAGTTCAGCAAAATCTGAGAGAGTGAACATATTCTCGATAGTGCTGTTGATCATGGACGTACCCATTTCTACTTGTTATTGCTGTCTACTTCCTTTCCTTCTCCATTCCTTGAAGCAACGGGCTATGGAAAAAATGTAATGAAATGCAGAAAACACACGTAAGTGAAAGGGAAAAAAAAACCCTTAATTTCAGATGAACAGGATTAAAGATACTGCTCAGGTTTGCAAACAATATACTACAGAAGCTTTCCACTGTTAAGCTTTTTCCCATGCTTAGTGACTACTCATTTCTAATAAAGCATACTGCATTTGCTGTCCCACATAACATTTTGATTTAGTGAAGTAGAAAATTGTGTCAATAAAATAAAGATAAATGGAAGCTTCAGTAATTTATAATAGCCATTTCTTTAAATAATAGAAACGGACAGTTCCAGTAAGGAATAACCAATGTATGAAAAAACAAACTGTACCAGCATTGCAACATGCAACTCCAAAGAAAAACCTGGAAGCTTTTATTTTTATTTCTATAGAAGGAGAATTCACTTAAACAAGTAGGAAATATATCACTTCCAGTTATTAAAATACCCTGGAAGACAACACCTTAGTTAAACATTATCCCAAGCATTACAGTTCACAATCCATAAGCTAAATAAGAACAATCTGAAAATACTTCATTGCACATGGTAGCAGATGGAAAAGTAAATCTCATACACATATATAAATATCTGCAGCTTATATCACACTGGAACATGAAAAAAGGTCAGCAGTATGTTAACAGGACTTATTCTTCTTCAAAAGACGAAAGAAAAGGGTTCCTCACCTGTGATACTACAGTTTGCATTCATTTAAAGGAGACTCTCAATGATTATTTATGGATTTAACTTCAGTAGATAAAAAGCAAATAATCTGTCCTTGTGCCTCCTCTTGCTACCCTGTTCCTCCAGATCTTTTCTCTGATGGCCTTCATATAACACAAAGTCTATTGCTACTTCTCACACTCAGTTTGATTCACAGCTTCAGAAGCTATCAGAAATCAATGAAATCCAACAGTGCTGTAATTATTTTCATCATTCATTTTTAAACAAAAACCATACTTAACAAAAGTCTTTCCCTCCAAAGAAAAGTAATAACTGTCACAGAGGACCTGAAATTTATGCAAAGTGGCATCTTTCAGACCTGTCTGTGCTGACTCGCTGAGCCTCCCAGCAAGGCTCTGGCACGACACAGCCACTGAAACCAAGTTCAGCACACCTGCCATCCCCATGGATGTCACCCGGGGGTGTCAGCATCACCTTCACACACTGCTGCTACAGCACCTCACAGGAATGGTGGGATTTAAAGTACTTCCGTCTGCAAATCTGAGGGACAGAATCTGAAGTTTCAGATAAAGTCTGAGATCTCAGATCTCAACTGATATCAAGTCTGGAAGACTGTCAATCTGTTTTCAAGCTAAAAAGTGGTTTTCTTCATTTTTCATTTGATTTACATAAATGGGCTTTACTGTTTGTTGATGATTAACAAAAGAGTCTGGTATCAGTATTGTACTGAAATAGTAATGTTTTATATGAAAACTGATGAAGAACACAACAGGGTCTTTCCCCCACCCACACTTCCTGAAACATGATTAAATGACTGTTAGTTTTCATAAGTTTACTCAGATATTAAAGAGTTTCATCCAAGTTCTGTCTAGTTCTCTTCCCTTACTTTTTCCAGATACTTCAACAAGAATATAGTCTTGTTCTTCATAGTTCCACTTTGTGTTCTCAGTTTTCAAAGGCTGGTGTTGAACTTACTTAACTTTCCTTCTTGCGAGTCATCTCACAAAGTTAAACAACCCCCAACACGCTGCAAACAACTCTCTCTCACATTACAGAGATCACAACCTTTCCTATTTCAGAAATCATTCATTTTCACTTTAGTATGTCTCAGATTTTGTATGGAAACAACGTAGTAACATAGAAATCTGTTCAAGAGCTTAAAAAAAATTAAGTTTTTATTAAAAATATTCTTTCTTATCTATTTTAATCTATGTACCCTGCTTGCAGGTCCATTGCTGCAACATTACATAATCTTCACGTGTTTAGTAGTAGAGAATTCAGTGTGAAATATGTTAATAGATGCATTTAGATTATATAACGATTTTATACAGTGCATGGTCAGTCTTTCAAAGCTCCAGGCATCCACAGAGACGTTATTAAGCCACTAAATACAGCAGCAAAAGGTTTTCCCTCAAGAAAAAGTTCATTAGCACTATATAAATTGCCTTCCCTTAAAATCCTCATCTACCACCCCTGTCCCTTACCAAACAAAATACACAGCTCAAAAAACCTAATCCACTTCTTTCAGAATAATAAAAATGATAAATTTTTAACAGCAGAGAAAAGCTTGCTAAAAAGGGAAGTTAAGTTCTGGATATATAGTATAAATATACACAGGTAAACCACTGATTTTAAGATTTTTTTACAGCCATTTTCCACATAATTGATCAATTCCATGAGTAAAGTATACTTGCTTAATAAACAGCACATATTTATCAGACTAAGACCAGAATGTACTATTAAACCTCAGTATGAATTAACTTGGGAACCAAAGACATCCTGCTTAGCAACAAGTCATCACTGACAACATATCAGCAACTACACAACTCTGTGTGTACCAGAGAGTGTCTAATCATCACCATGAACATTTAACTGTCAGAGCTCATTCAGTTGTGTTCTTCTACCCCACCTACTACCTGAATTATTTCTGTACTCAAATGATTTTGGGAAGAAACAGGCAAAACGTGGTTACGACTGCACCACAGTTGTGACTCCAACACTACCATACTTCAGGGGAAAAAAGAACAATAGCATTTAAAAACACGTCAGAGATAGGCCATAATAGGCCACCTAACCGCAAAGCTTCCCTAACTTCATTTTTTATCTGCCTTGAGTCACTGTTGACACTACAGGAACATCTCATCATGAAAACAGTATGCGCTGAAATACGAGAACTTTGTTTCTACCCTGCATTAGCCTTAGATGAACTATACAGCGACATCTGAATCAGCTATCAGGTTTCAGGATGAACACACAAATCTGTAGCTGTGATCCAGACTATAAAATGAAGAGACTGTAATAAATGATATTGTTTCTTACAGAACTTTTACTTTAAATACCAAGTTTTGAATGGCTGAGATGTTAAATTATGTTCTTCAGTGGTCCAAAAATCATTTTCAAGGGAAGGTTAAAACTAGGAGCCAGTAAATGTAGTTCCAGCTCAACATAGATAGAATTAAATGTCTGCAATACAAGCCAGAGATGAAAAAAAATAGAAATTGTTTCTTCAAAATAGAAGTTTAAATATTGTCTGACACAAATATAGTAACATGACTTGTAAAAGAAAAGGTAAATTAAACACTTCCACTAAATGCTATGAGGTGTTATGAATTTGATAGAAATATTCTACTTCAGAGGAAGAACAAAAATAATTCTCAACTATTGGAATACTTTGGCACATCTAGTATACTAGATTTGGCAAGTGTACATCAATACACCCTCACTCCCTTTCTGCAGGCAACCCTTCTGTCAACATGACATCCAACTCCTCTCAACAAAACGAAATGCATATGTTCAGACTATGAAATGAAAACCGAATCACATTTAACTCTACGCTGTAACGCAGCATTTAAAGGCAAGCGTGATGCATCTGCTCGTCGCCCTGCAAGGAACGACACGACATGTAACGTACATGCAAGTCAGCAGGCTTGACGCGGAGCTAAGCTTTAGAATTACTCCAGCACCGCCCGCGTTAAGACTTTCCCGCACCTCTCCGGGCGGATATGGGCAGGACAGAAAAGGAAAGCCCCGAAACATCTGTTAGGTCAGTGCGAGGGGCTGCCGCGGCTCAACGCTGAACTCTCGGAAACGCAGAGCGGGGCCCGCTCCCCTCACGAGACGCATCGCGGCCCCGAACCGCCCGGCCCAGCCCCGCCGCCAGGCCTTGCCCCGCCACAGGAGCGGCCGCTGCGGCCCGGCTCCATCGCCCCGCCGCGGGGGCGGCCCGGCCCGCAGCGATCGCCGCGCCACCAGCGCGGGGCCGGCGGGCAAGGAAAGGGCCGGAACGGGGGACTTGAGGCGGAAGGGCCCGAGCGAGCCGCCTCAGCGCGACCCGCAGGCGCCGAGCAAGGTCCCGTGCGGCAGCGCCCGCCCCCGCGGCCCTTCGCTCACTCACCTCCTCATGCCCAGGCGCGGGTCTCGGCGGCCCGCCCGCCCGCGGGAGCTGCTCACCGCCTCTCACGGCCCCGCGGCGCCCGGCACAGCGGCCCAACCCGCTCCCCGCTCTCCCATCGCCTTACGGCAGCCAACCCTCCGGCCGGCGAAACGCTCCCTGCTGCTGCTGCGGAGGGCCCGCCCTCTCTCTCTCAGCCAATCACAGCACGCCAAAGCCACCGCTTCATAGCGCTATTGGCGAAGAGCTCCGCCACGTGACGAGGTGATACGGGGGTTTCCAGGTCATCAAGATTGTACGAGCCGCAGAGAAGGGGGCGGGGAGGTCAGAACGGCTCGGTTGGCGGAACGCTCCCCCTTGGAGGGCGCTGATTGGTTTTCCAGAGCTCGAAGGCGGGACGTCGGGACCTACGGCGGAGCTGATTTGCCGGCGGGTGCGCGTGTCCCTATTGGCGCCCGTCGTGGGGGCGGCACGGCTGGTGGGGCCGGTCTCGGTCCCGCCGCGGGGCTCAGCTAGAAACGGCGCGGCCTGAGCCCTCGGGCCTGCGTGCCGAAGGAGTGCCCGGAGGGGCGATCGGCGGCGGGCGGCACTCGCGGCGTGGGGAGCGGGGCCGCGGTGCGGAGCGCGGCGGGGCCACGCCTGAGACTGGAAAAGCCGACGCTTCTGGGGACCTCAGCGCAGCCCAGTGTGCGGGCAAAAGCCTCTCCGGGCTCAGAGCCGCTCACTGGCCTTCAGTGGGTTCGGTTGGCCGCGGGAGCAGTGTGTGCGGAGCGGGTGCGCAGCAGCGGCTGCCCCGGCGTGCTGCGCTCTCAGCTCTGTAGGAGTCCCCGGGCGGTAGTTTCGAGCATCACCATGAAGCGGGCGGCTGTAGTTCCCCCCAGACTTCTCACGAATGCCAAACTTAATATGGCTTCAATACCCAGTTCTGAGACATTTTTACTCTCAAATGTAAGTAATGCTGCTGTACTATAATGCTACATCTGATTTAATAAAAGCCAATTGTAGCTCCTCTTTAACCGACCTGCTTTTGAGTGTGACTTGTCATCTGAATGCTGTTCTGTTCCATGCATTCGGCATCAGCGGTTTGTCTATAGAGTGAGCTCTTAAATAATCCACAAGAGAACAAACTCTAGTCTCTGAAGAGTTGCTTAGCAGGCTGATCGTGTTCAAAAAGCTCTACTCACATATGCAGCGTTACCAGAGGACATTGATTTTTGGAGAAGACTTTTTTTTAATACTTAGCTGGTGTTTTTAGAAACATTTCTGAAATGTTGTGCTAGAAAAGGATTTCCTACAAAGAAGCACTTTTGACAAAAAATAGCAAATGATTGTGTGCATAAAGTGATTACAAAGATGTTGACATACAAATAAACACTTTTCCAATTTCTTAGCATCTTTAACATTCCATTAGTGCATGTTTTTATGTAATTTAATAACACATGCAGTTCAACACAAACTAAAGGTTGTTCCTGCTAATCCTGTTCCTTATGAATCTCCAGAATCTGAGCAGACTATTGGATCCAATGCAACCCTAGGTCAGGGCTGGAGTGCCCACTGCTGAGCTCTGCAGAGATGTGTGTCACTACCATGACTTGGTAGGAAGATGGAAAGCAAGTCAAGGGGATGGGGCAACTCTTATTTTTCTGTAGTGCCCAGTGATAAGGCTAGGGGTAACAGACACAAGATGGAACACAAAAAGTTTCACTTAAGGAAAAACCTGTTTACTGTGAGGATAATGGAGCCCCAATACAGGCTGCCCAGGGAGGGTGTGGAATCTCCATCACTGGAGGTTTCCAAACCCTCCTGGACATGTTCCTGTGTGACCTGATCTAGGTGGACCTGCTTTAGCATTGTCTATATGATCTCTAGAGGTCCAACCCCTACCATCCTGTGATTCTGTGAAGGCACAGGCTTTTGTTGGTGGAAGATGGACAGGACAGAATTTGAGCATCAGAAATCAGCAGGAGTTTATTGCAAAGCCCTGAGGAAATGCTGAGATTCCATCTACTATGGAATGAATGTGCACACTAATCATTTTATTTAGTCACTTAAGACCAAAATTGCATTTTAAAATGCTATTTATTTTCAAAGTAGTGAAAAGATACTAAGATTTATGAGTCACGTTTCTTCCCACCGCAGGGCAGGCAGTAAAGCCGAGCTATGCTCTGCCAGTCCTCAAGGTGGCTATCGAGACACAGCCGCTGCATTTCCCTCCATGTGCAGACCTGCCTTTTATGCTGCTACAAAATGCATTGGCATGTCTGCTATAAATCCCGTTATTCCAAGTTTCATTATGTTTAGATTTTGGGTATAAGTAAACTACGCGTGGAACACAACTAAAAGTATTAGCTTAAGTACACAGTAACTATGTCTTAGAAGAGACAGACACATTATAAGAATGAAATACCAAAATACCAGATAGGAATGACCACATGTGGTATTCCTAATAACTCAGATATATTTAAAACTATTTATCTAGTCCATGCAGTTATGTACTCAACTGTCTATGCTTTCAGTAGGAAAAATGACCAACATAGACCCTTTAGAAAGTCTGTCATTCTACAGCCAGAGCTGTGCTAGTGAAATGGAGCCCAAGTTCATATCCCAGTGACCCACCGGCTCACTCTGCAGCTCTGTGGCACTGACAGACCACAGATGAAAGGCAGGCCAGGACTGTTGTTTACTCTAAAGCTCCTTCATACTCCTTTAGAAGTATAAAGGAGTTGTAAAGTGATAACAGGGCTTTGGCAGTGTAAAGTGGGCCTGCTATGTTTCTTTCATGTTGAAAACCCTGTCAGTAACACCAGCACGAGACATTTGCCATTAAACAGTGAATTATTTCTTTAAAGCAGGCTCTTGTTAAGAGAGACATGTTTTGTAATAATGAAGTCTGGTAAATAAATTCTACCTTCAAATGACACAACACTAAATAATTAAACATTATATAAATAGCATGGAATAGTTTTGTGCTGTGCCAGGATAGGAGTATGGTATTCATTTATCAAAGCATCATCCTAGAAGTGCAGAATATTCATGCAGAACAGCTGAACTTTTCTGCTACTTCAAACATGGAAATGGTAGGTGTTTATCCAGCTGCCTTAAGAAAAAGAAAAGAGAAGAAGGTTCTTGCAGAAGCATCAAAGACAACATTACAGCACTTTCTAAATATTAGTTATGTGATAAAAGGGGACTTGGATAAAAATGTTAAGTATTTCTGCCTCCTCTTGTTTTTTTCTCTTTATGATTATGAGTTGGTAAAACAAATAAGATTTAGTTACATAGTTTGCAACCTGAGAGGGAAAGCAGCAGGGACTCCATGAGGTTACCTAAAGCTGCATTTCTTAGGACAGAACCTGAAGAATATTTCATAATAGGGATATTACAGACATTTTCTTTAACAAGAATAAGATCTTCCTGTGCCTATAGTAAAATGCCAATAAAATCTGGCAATAAACTGCAGTTGGTATGAAACATTGGTTTACTTCACAATTTAACAAGTCAATACCAGCTTTGTATTCTGTGGTTAAATATTGTGCCTGTCTGGGTTTATGTAATTTATCCAAGTGGGAAAATGTGAACTGCCCAAATCAGGGTATAAATCAAGGCAGGATGTTTTTATGCTATTGCAGCAGTCACATCTGGTTCTTTAACTACCACAAGCACAAACACAGTCTTTCAAGACAGGCATCCTTAAAATGGCATCACAAGGCTTGCTCATCTGGTGGCTGGTTACCAAGTTTTAGACATAAACTTTCAGGATAGTCTTCCTAAAATAAGTCATTTCATCTTAAGTTGCTATAGAGGACCCAACTCCTCTGACAACCACTTTTGTGCACTGCGGTGTCATGTGTTTAACCTTGCCTCGCTTCTTTGTTATCACAGAGATATCTCTAGGTAGATGCTTTTATAACGCTGTGCTCTTTATGTATGCCAAAGCCAGTGCTTTCACAGAATACAAACTCTGAGTGAGCCAGTGCATGAGGATCCCTCTGCCACCACTGACTATGACAGAACATGGTTTTTCCTTTTAAAGTTTATGAATAGCCAGAGAAATTGATGGTGTAAGTGCCCTTGCCCACCTCTGAGAATTGTATGCTCCATTGTGCAAATTCTTTCCCACTGCTTAACCCTTTACAGAGTATTTGACTGTTGGAACTGAGACTATAATAGGAAAGATGGTAGTTGTGCATTCTGCTAGCAAACACTACTGTATGTTGCAGACTTTTTTTGAATGTGATAATCAAGTAGACGTTTAGGAAACTAAAATGCTGCCAGACTAACAGCATTGGGTCCCAGTGAAGGGCCAGGGGCTGTCTAGACCAAACCCAAGTGCATGGGAGCAGGATGAGGAGGAGCAACCTACCATGAATATCATAGATTCATCCTGAGGAATGGCCTGTGACCATAACAGCTGTCTCTACTGAGGCAGGCAGAATTCTTGCAAAACACCCTTCATTTGTAAATTATTTTGTATCAGTCAGCCATGTTCATAATAACAGATTTCACTTCTTTTAATCATCCATGTTAATTTGTCTAGGACTGACTTAGTCTGAAATAACTGAACCTAGAGGTCATAATATACAAAAGATGCACTTTCCTCTTTTCTTTTAGCTTTATCAAGAATGGGACAATAGCACTAGGCATCAGAAAATAATACACTGCCTTTTGGCAACACATAAATTAGCAGATTCATAATTCAAAGCTTAGATACATCTGTGAACTGTCAGTGTGAGTGAAATGCACTGAAATCCCCCTTGGCTCTTGCTCACAATTGTAACCAAACCCATAAATCTAACTTTAAAGGAATGAGACTTGAGCCAGAAACCCATGCCTTGTCTACATTTAAAAGGGTTGGCTGGTATAGTTGTACCTTAGAGCTGTATTGGCAAGCACAGATTTCTTTTCTGGTGTAACTTAAATCACTTTCCACATGGAACATGCTAAACTGGCTAAAGGACTCTGCCAATATAACGGCATCTATGCAAGTGCTTTTGCCAGTATGGCTGTAGCTGCGTGGGAGTGATTTTTCATCATTCTGACAGCTATTTTGGCAAGACTTATACATTTAGACTGAGTCCAAGTTAGAGTTGGCATTGTTTTATGGTGTCAATTAAACAGAAGAGACACATTACCAGTTTATGGCCCCAGTTTTACATTATTTTAAATTGTTTGTTCCAAAGGAATGTGTGGGGCAGGATCCATGTGGTCCCTTGGATGTTTGCCTCCCACATTTGTGCTGCATTAAAATCGCTTGGTTTTTCAGTGAGTGAGCTTTGGCAACAGGGAAACTTACATTACTACAAAGTGATAGTGTCCATATTATTTACCCCAGAAATAGCTGTCCTGATGCTTTAAAGCAAATTTCCAAAGTGAGGTGAACTGCAAAAGGAAGCATCTGGGCCAAAGGACATGTGGATTAATGTGTTGTTCTTAACATGGTCCTCACTTCAAGCACAGGATTAATTTTAGGCACAAACATAAGCCCGTTTCAAGTTTAGTCAGAAATTATAATGCTCCTTTTTGAACTTTAATTAGGCATATATTTGAAATTGATGTCTAAACACTATGTGGAACTGGGATTGCTGTTGAATGTGCAATTGTCATAGAGTGAAGCTATTTATTGTGGTACCATCTGCATTTTCTTTTCTGAACTGGATGTTAAGTCTGTATTTTAAAGATGTCCCAAGGGGCATATTTTTCCACATGAGTACACTTACAGATTTGGCTCTTTATTCCTAATATCTCTTTAGCTAAGTGTGAGGGTCTCAGAAATGCATGCAAAGTAGTTTTCATTGATTTTGTAGTTGTATTTACTGTTGAACTCATCTCCCTGCCAGACACTGTGCTTGCACATGTCGTCCTGACACTGGAGGTTGCCACCTTGCCCTTGCTAGGACTGTATTGAGGCCATCAGGCTGTGTCTCACCCACAGACAGTGCAAGGGCTGGTCTAGGCAGATAGGAGACTTCATGCGTAATCAGCCAGCACTGAACCAGTCAGCCAATTGGATGAGGAAGTCTGATTTAATCAAGGCTTCTTCCTTCCTTTTTGTAAAACACTGAATGTGCCTGTTAGCAGAAAACACAGACATAGTTTTCTGCATTTTCAAAACGCGAAGCAGGCTTCTCATGGCTTTGTATAGACTATACATGCACCACAACTAGCTCTTCAGCAGTTCCCAGGTGAGTATTCTGGGTATTTCGGTTCTTAATGTTACTTTCAACTCTGTAAAGCAGTTACGGTGGCATTCACTCTGAAACGGAACAGGATGAGTGTCTGTTCAAAGTAAAACTGTCTAATCCGTTACAGGGAGGTTTGTGTTGTTTTGGATTTATTTTTTTAATTTGTAAAATTAATGAGTATCTTAGTTAAAAAAGCTTAAAAGGATTTTTAGCTGTGAAAATAAAACCGGTTATATGAAGTATGTATAGCTTTCAAGGCAGAAGACTTGCTTATCACAACATTCACTTCTGCATTCTTCTACTTACAAGCATGTTGTGTTTCTCTGGTAAATCGTGTTTTAAAGTAGTATTTTCATATATATACATATATTAGGTATATAAAATTATACATATCTATACTTATACATATCTTGATTATAAATATAATTTTACATATAAGTTTATACCAACTCACAACCAAGAAAAAAGCTGCCATTTAAGTCCTCATTTAATCTACTGTATTTGAGATTATCTTTACACTAAAACCAAATATTTGCAAGTTTGTGTTATTGGGATAAACTGTCATGATTTTCAAAAGACTGCACAATTAGGCAATAAGTGGCTACTCCTCCTGTTCAACAAAGCAAATCTGAAGGAGGACAAGAAGAACAGTGAGTTCCAAAACAACAGTCCAAATGCCAAAAATAAGGGCATCTGTGGTGCTTTTATTAAGGAGGACGACAACATGTGTGGACTTGCTTATCCAGGCAAGGCAAAGGAAGGGTTTCTGTTAGAGGAAAGTGGTTTGCACTTCCATTATTTCCAGTGGGGATAGTAATTGTTTTTCTTTTTATAGCCTTGCAGTTTGCCACAAATCAATAGATCTACTGAAGGAGTTTCCTCACCTCGGTATCCAGCATTGCACAACAGTGTGGTAGACAAGTGGAGGCAAAATGACATGTAGCAACATCCCTGCCCCAATCTCTCTCATTACTTAATAACCACAGCTTGGGCGTTATTCTTACATTCATAGCAGGAAGACTATTTTGGGTTTTGGTTTTTTTTAAAGGAGATTGTTCTGTTATTTGATTTTCACCTGTTGGCTGAATTGTGAGTAACACTTCTCTCATGCTAATTGACACAGCATCCTGGCAAAGTTGGTAAGACACTCTTAGAACTTTTTTCAACTGCTAGTATAACAAAAAGATGTAACAAAAAACCAAACTAAAAATGCCCTGGGGAGATATTTATGTGGCAGAATGGCCATTCTGGTCTATGGAGGAGGGGTATGTTGTGTTAAGCACAATATCAGAATGTGGTAAAATAGTAGTCCCAGCAGAATAGGCATACAGATTTACTGCAAGCACAGCATATAGGTTAAAAAGACAAGTAAAAGGAGAATGCTTCTGTATAATAATTAGAAAACTCAGTTCTCCTCACACCTAGCAATTGTTAGATTCAATTGTTTTGTTCTTGTGGTACAGAGACAAGTCTCTGGAGAGAACTTGATCTGTGAAATATGACAAAAATATCATATTATTTTAAATATTGCCCTATTTTGCCCTACAGATTGTGATTAAGAACAGATGGCAAGTTTTAGAGCCTTGAGAACAGTAAATTCTAGCAGAGTAAGAGAGCCAGGCTGATAGTTATACTAATTATCTCCAAGTTCATCTGAGCTCATACTTGCAAGCCTGAGGGCAAAACACAGGGAGAAAAAATCTGCCCCCACTGAAGTGTATAACAAAATTCTCACAGAAAAAAAACAGAGTTCCCCACCTAATCTTATTCAATATAAATTGTTATGGTTTTTGTGTTTGATTTTAATCTGCAAAAAAGATATCTAAACATTTTCAGTGGTAATAACAGGAATGGCTCTTCACTGGTAACTCTGTAGATATTTCTATTCATTACTTTGGTTGTTGTGAAACTATGGTTGCCCTCATACAAGTTCACAGAGAACAATGAGTAAGTCAATAAAAAAAAGATTGCCAGACTGCGTCCTCTAAAGGCATGCTACTGAGAAATATTGTAATTTTTGTAATCTTCCAGTGATAGCTTGCAATGGACCAGGACTCACACTGCACAGCAGAAAAGGAACTGTCAGAAGCTGTACGCAGGATTACTACATTTTCTACCACAAGTCCATCTGATGAAGAACAAAAACAACCCAAAGCTGAAATGTCATGCCAAATGAGAAAAGAAAATCCAGAAAAAGATGATGTGCAAGGTTGATGCTGTCCTTTAATTTTCTTTTTCGTGTAGCTATTTATGCCATTAATCTTCTATATAAAAATCTTTGTTTTAATTATTGCAGCAGTAGTCTAGATCTACACTAATATACTCCACTGAAAATAAACCTTGATTAAACTTGTAGTAATACTGTAGTGATATAGTGAAACAGATGCACATACCATTGTGTATATACACATGCAGAATTGTCATTTTAAATCTCTTGTGCCTAAAACATATTCCAGATTTAGTTTACACACCAGGAATCAAAACAGTGATCATCAGGTGGCCTGTCTTGGGAGCACACTTTCTGTACATCCCAGAATCTGGACTTCTTGGCTTTATCAGCAAGAACACCAAGACTGAAGCTGATCTCAAGCAGTAGTCTCTCACAAGCCTTATGAAGAGGCAGCATTGAACTTTTACTTTGCATAACATTGCTGTCATCTGTTATTAAATAAAATGTTTCATATAATCCAAAATATATATAATCTCATCAAGATTTTCAGCCTGAAAACTTAGTGTCATAAACACCACCTCTCTTAGGAAATATATACTTTGTAGAGATTGAGCTAAACCCCAAAGGCCTTGATAATTGAAACAGTATGGCCAAATGATTAAGAACATGTAGAAGTGAGGCCACTAAAGAAGTGCTGTGGTGCCTTTACAACTATTTCTGCATCACGCTGTTATCTTCCCATTCATTTGTGGTTGTTCACCTCCATTGTCTGAATGTTATACACCTTGCAGACTCACAACATTAACAGAGACATTTTAGATTGGGAGTTGGGGCTGATGTGTCCACTGAAATACAAATATTCCATTTCTTATATCTGCTTTGTTAGCCTATATGCTACCTGATAAAAACTGTTGTCAGTAGATTTCAAAGACAGAGAAATCACCCCTTTGAAAAGTCACATCAAAATCCCCTGTAAGCAAACTCTGCAACCAGCTGTCCTACATTTTTTCTATATGCATATATATTTGTGTGGATATGTCACTAAGGGGAGAGAGCTGAAGAGAGGGAAGTAAATAAAATACATGCAGCAGAACTGTAGCAAAAGAGGATGTGAGAGTTCCTCCTTTAGCTGGACTGGCTATCTGAGTTTCTCCTTTAAGTTTAGGGTATTCACGTTTTCTCAGCTTTCACCTCCACAAACCCAATATTTGAATAGGGTCAATACTTGAATGTATGTCTGAATCTGCAGCTGAATTGTATTATTTCCTCCTTTTAGCAAAAAAGAAGACTTGAGAAGCATTTGATTGTGGAGACTGAGTTGGCATTTCTTAGGGCTCCTTCTGCAATGGTGAAGCATATCTCCTGCTTAGACTGTGCCTGAGGTTACAACCTAGACATATAATATTTCTTGACAGTATTTTTTTTATAACTTCGTGTTCTACAGCAGATTTTATGTCTTTCAAAATTTCAGACCAAAACAGCTTTCCCCACGGAATCTGGACCTGTCTTTATTAGCAGTGAAATCGCTTATCAATCTTTAGGTCTTGCTGCTACAGCAACAGAAATTCTAGGCTCTCTTTTCATGATAAATACATAAGAGTTTTGTTTCCAAATGCAAAGTTTATAATCTGAAATACTAAATATGTTGCTTTTAGATTCCAATGCATCCATAAGTCCCAACTCTTCGATGACCACTAAGGAGCTTCAGGAGTATTGGAGGAATGAAAAAAGCCAGTGCAGACAAGTCAAACTCCTTTTTGAAATCCCATCAACCAGAATTGTAGAGCAGCACTTATCTAAATATGTGGTAAGCTAAGAAATGAATATGTAAGAAGGTCATTAATTTTTATTCACTCTACAGGGGTCTGCACAGCACACAGCATGACTCCCTACATGAAAGCCTTACCAAGGACCAAGGTTTGCATGCTGTGATCATACTGAGTAGAACCTGTGCTCACTGATTGTGTGGGCATAGCTGGTGGAATCTGCCCCTAAAAAAAACCCCTCTTATAGTTCACAAAATCTGCAGCAGTGAAAATTTATTTCAAGTCAATTAGAAGGTTGACTATCCTTAACACTCAGAGGCTTGTCAACATTAAGGA
Source organism: Colius striatus (assembly GCF_028858725.1). NCBI lineage: Eukaryota > Metazoa > Chordata > Aves > Coliiformes > Coliidae > Colius > Colius striatus. Next base: position 7,873,886 of record NC_084772.1, read on the forward strand.
AATTCACACAAGTGTAAAAATATCAATATAGTTATATTTCCACCAAGCTAGCCTGCTGTAGCATCTGCATGGCGTTTGTATAGCTTCCACATCAGAGATTTGTGTTAGCACTAGTGCAAAATTCTTCGATGTTGACAAAGTCTAAGACATCCTCCAGCTAGATCGCTTGGGATAGTTGCCCTTCGCTACCTTGAACTCCATCAGATGGCATATTTCTGTCATATTTTGAAGGTGAACTGTGAGTATGAGGTGAACTGTGAGTGTGAGTATGACTGGAACAACAGAACAGGTTGGATTTTTTTGTATCTTTACTCACAGTACCAACAGTTGGGTTTTATTTCTGATTCTGCTCCTGGCCTTTGGAAGGACTGATCTAGAGCAAGTCTCTTTCAGTACTCCTGTGAAATTCAGATAAGGATGTTTTCCTTGTTTGCAACAGCGTCTGAGATCTATAGATTAAAAGTGCTGAGAATCACAATACTATTTCTGATACAGGGTGATGCAGCTTGGTAGAATATGAAGCAGGTAAATGTTCTGGAGACTGTCTTAAGATTTTGTTCCATGCTATATGCACCTACTTAGATGCTGCCCTTCTTTCATCCCCTCAATAGCTACTGAATTTGTTGAACAGTTGAAAGTTCTTTTAGTATAACTGTATGAGAACCAGAGTATCATCCTGAATATGTGCAAGTAGTTAAACTTATAATCAAGTTACATGCCTAGGCAAAAAGATTTACATTACAACAAAACAGAGTCATTTTGAGTGATAGTTAATTAAATAGTATTTATGCCCCTTTTCATGCTCACTCCACAAATAAAACTCGAGTACTTGTAAATTATTCACTTAGCTGCCCTTGATAAAATGATAGCTTAAAAAAAAATCCCTCTTATGATTGCTTTGGCCATGCATCAGGCTTATTTACACTTTTCATCAGGGAGCAGGACAAAGTACAAGAAAATGTCACATTGCTTACAAATGAAAAGAGATCAGAGAAGTCAGCTCAAATTTAGAAACCTTTCAAGGAGCGCCTGTAAAGATCATTTATGAAGATTAAAAGGAGAACTTGTCTTTAAGGAAAAACATAAGGAAGAGAATCAGACAGACACTAGTGCTAATACTGGTTTGCACGCTTCAACAGCAGCAAAGAAAATGCTGGCAAGAGTAAAACTGCTCCAGTTCCTGTATAATTCAATGAGAACATGGTCATCATCCAAAAGCCAGCAAGGTCAACAGTCCCTTGTCTTTTGCTGGCGTATGGTGACACAGTTAAGCTGGCCTCAGTGGAGCTCCACTGGTTATTGTGCTTGGATCAGTATCAGAAGAGAATGTACTTGTACAACACATAATACACAATTTTATTTTGTAGATTTTTTTTTTAATATCACATTTATTATGGTCATTCTGAGGCTAGTGAAGAGCTGAGGAAGACATACTCTTGAGTGCTGTTGATATGAGACAGCATTGCTGTTAGCTGTTAATGAAAGATTTTGGATAGCAAACAGAATGTTGTAGAAATGTCACATTTTTTTACATTATTTATATGCCAAGGAAGTTTTAATAGCAGGACAATGATTTAGGGGGAAAAAAAAGGGCTTTGGAGTTGCTCCAGCTTATCTTTGCACACAGCAAATATTACTGCCAAATATTGCCTCTTCTTTCACAGCATTACTAACACCCCCAAATCCCTAGAAAAGTCTGATATGAACAACATTTCTGAGTATTACAACCAACATAAAAAAGATTCCATTTAATATTGAGTCTGGGAAATCAATTCAGTTTATTGAAGATGACTGATTGCAGCAGCCTGTTATGAACACAGTACAGCTACAGCAATGTAAGTGATTTTATGTGCTTCAGTCTGCTGCTGGTTCCCCATTGCCAGCACTTTGCAGGATGAGGTCTCTTAGTGCATTGTTTATCTGTAACTTGTTTACATGCTAAGGCTAAGTCCGATGACAAAAGTACAAAAACAGCGGGAGGTGAGAATTATTAATGTGATGGCTACAGATTTCAAAGATCAGGCCTACAGTGAGCGTGCACCATAATCTAGGCAGCAACTCATTTAGCAGCACTGCCATAAGCCAGAGGAGTATAGAAGATTATGTACACAAAACTGGTGCTGGAAGGTTTTCGTTGGTGGAATATGCAAGCAGAAAGACTTTCCAAAGCAACAACAGACAAAATATGACTGCATTGGGGCTAGAACAGTTCTTCTCATGCTTATTTTTCTGCTTTATTGTGTTTAGATGTATAAAATCATCATTTTGCAAACAGGGAGTTTTGACAGCGACAAGTCTGTAATTGAACGGCGTTATTCAGATTTTGAGAAACTGCACAGAAACCTGCTGGAGGAATTTAGTGAAGAAATGGAAGATGTGACCTTTCCCAGAAAAGCTCTGACTGGGAACTTTACGGAAGAAATAATCAATGAGAGAAAATTAGCTTTCAAGGACTACCTGAGACTCCTGTATTCTATGAAATATATCCGAAGATCAAAAAAATTTATTGACTTCTTAACAAGGCCAGAGCTTCAGGAAGCATATGGTTGCCTGAGGGGTGGCCAGTACACCAGAGCTCTAGATATCCTTTTAGAAGTCATTGGTCTGCAGGAAAGGCTGACCAGAGGCAACCCCGTCTCAATTGTCCCTACTCTCTGTGCTATTGTAGTGTGCCACAAGGACCTGGAAAACACAGCATCTGCCTTTGAATATGGAGAAAGAGCTCTATCACGCCTTTGTGTGCATACCAGCCACAGGTATTACATGCCATTGTTAGAAACAATGATCACTTTGGCATATGAACTTGGGAAGGATTTTCTGTCTTTTCAAGAAAAACTGGAAGAATGGAAGGCAAAAAAAGATCCCATACGGGTTTTTACCCTGAAAGAACTCGCAGTTCGGGAGTATGTAAAATGAACATATGAAACCATTTCATTAAAGAGCAAAGCTTTCAGATCCTTTTCCTGAACACAAACTCCTGGAAAAGAGTAAGGACTGGAAATTACCTGTTTGGCTAACATAACTTCATGGTAATAAAAAAGAAAAAATATTCAAATATCATCCATGTTCAAGGAGACATTAACATTTCTGTTGGAAAATATGATATTTACTCTACAGGTATGAGGTGCACCTAAGCTTATTAAGGTTTTTTGCAAAGAAATGTGTAACAAAAAAAAATCATTTACGATTTGCTTATTTTGAATATAGCTTATGTTGTGTGAAAAGTCAGAATAGGAAAATGCAATGAATAAAAGCACTTACGAATCTGCAGAATCAGAGACGTTTCTTGCTCATGTGGAAACTTCCTTTCAAGAAGAGAGGTATCTTCTCAGCAGATGCAATCCAAAGGGTGAACCTTCAGACACTGAAGGTAGTTTTTCACTCTTCCAGCTGCAGCCTGGTCAAATAGCACTTTGTCATTTCTCAGAATGATGGGATTTATCCTGTTTCCACTGAAGTCAGCTGTGGGGGGCAGGAGAACCTGGGAGGAAGGTTTATAATCAGCTTGGTAGGAGCAAAAAATACAAGTGATGAACATTCCATCAGAGATGAGGGAATATGCTTCATTTCCCTTTTGTAGCTGATTCAGTTTTATGACTTGCATTGAAGACACATTCTTATTTGGGGTGATCTTTAAGTACAGCTCTGACCACGGCAGAAAATTCATACCATGTGCTCTACATACATAATGGAAAGGAACCACAGAAGGGGGCTGTTAGGGAGAACATTTGGCTGATATAATGCTAGCATTTAATCCTGATGGTCAAGCTGTGAGACACATGGTTAGCAGATAGCCTGTGTTAAGCATGTGCTTCCCTGTTGCCTTTCAGAGGTTTATATAACTTGGGTGTTGCCTTAGTTGTACAGCCTGGTGCACCATGCAAATAGCATCTCAGTGACACTGTGGTATTACAGCTTATTCTTTAAGAGATCATATATACAAATCCTAAGCATGTCTTGGCCCCCACACCCTAATGCTCCTGTGAAAGTTTCTTAAGAGCTGGAAAAGTCTTTATTTACCTGCTTCTGTAATTTCCCTCAATTCCATTACCTTTTCCATACACTTATTTCAATAATCCAGTAAATTAATTCTCATAAATACTGTAATTAACATGTCATGCTAGCATGGGTCAGTTCTCCTCTCCTTGATCATAGGACACTGGGTACTTCCAGGCCTGTACTCCATGTGCAGATACTTCATGGACCACAATGACAGTGCTTAGTAATTTGGAATAACACTATTAAGTTACCTCACAGACATATAAAAGAATCAGCTAATTGAACATGCAATGAACCAGGAAAACATTGTTGTGCATTGTTACAAGAAGGGTGGCTTAGAAACAATACAGAATAATAGGAGTGTCTAGGGTAGGAAGTTAATATTTTAAGTAGCTATTAACAGCTAGGCATTAAACTCAAAATATGTGGATTACTTGTTATTTGACATTTGTTATTTTTTCTAGTTATACCAGAAGTAAAAGAATTAAGAGCAATTAATTAAGAGATTTAAGGGCTAATCTGCCCACAGCGTACCATGATGCAGAACAGTTAAAATGAATCAAAGGTAACACCTTCTTAGAGGATCTGTCTGAGTCTGTAACTAAGTGGAGAAGAAGAAAGCAAGTCTGGGGTCTGCATCACATTCAGGTGACTTGAAGTTAAGGCAGAAAAGAGCCATGGTCATCATGCTGCTCTGTCTCCAGAGTAGTTTGTGGTGAAAGACCAAAAGAATAAGGAAAAATAATGTCTCTCCTTTTGGTCCCTCCCATCATTGTGTGCAGCATCCCAGGCACAGCTGCCTTGGATTCTCCTCAGGTTCCTCTGGGACAGTATATGAGTTTGCATATGTCGACAGACTCTCTCCTTATAGCTGACTACCAGATTACAGGGTCCATAAGTACATGTTGTCTACCAAGGACAAGTACCAAGAAAGCAGCACATCAGAGAGACCTTACTTAATCTTTACTTGTGATAATGCTGTAACTTTTCATTTCTGAAGGATTAACTGAAAGCAAACCAATTTTTGTCGTCACATCAGTGCACATTAGGAATATGAAGAGGTGCAATTTGGCTAAGAGAATAATTGACATAATTCAAAAGGCAATAAAACCAACAGTGTAAAAAAACCCTACTGTTTTGTTGGTGTAAGCCAAATTTCTTCTCAGAATGCTTTTCTATATAACATACTTGCAGACTTTTGTCAGCAAAATGGTCCTAGAATAGGTCACTCTGTCCTATACACCAGAATGCAGAGGTCAGTCTCCTTGTGTTATGGGAGAAAGTGAACTAAACAAATACCAGAGTGGTGTGAAGAGAGAACAGTGTGCCTGTTGGGTAATTCACCCACACTGGACTTCTTCAACAGAGTGACTTTCCAGCAGGGCATCTGTGGCACTCAGTCAGCCACAACATCTGCCTCACTCCATATAATCTGCTTCACTCCAAGGGCTGCCTTTAACTTCTGCTGCACTGAGACTTCCAATCAAGTTACTTAGTGTATGAATCCACAGAGCCTATAGCCTGTGTCATCAAAGGGTCAGGTGTCATGTTCATAAAATTAGTTTGTGATTTCATTACTATTAGAAAACAACAAAATTTAAATCCTCCCCAAGCAAAACATGTATGTATTCTCTTCCTACAAATGCAAAGTCTATGTCCGTCAGATTTATTAATCTCTTCAGAGATGACATTGAAAATTCTTGGAAAGAGAAAGTACATTGATGGCAATGAATGGGAACCCATGGGGCCTGGATTGCATCTGGAACTCTGACACAGACTTGGTCTGAACTTTGCACAAGTAACTTAACCACTGTGCCCGTTTCCTCACCCAGTAATTCCCCAGTATAGTTCCCTCATTCAGGTTTTCAATACTCAATGAACAGAAAAGATGTGAAGTTCAAGCAAATAAGTTAACTCCAACATTTAACTTCAAAATGTGCATTGGCATGGAGGCAATTTTGATTTGTACAAGCCTATTTAATTTCTTGAAGATCATCTTGAAATGGAAGAGAGCTGAGAGGCAGCAAATTGCCAAACCTGTGTGCTCATATAGTTTCTCACCCATGCAGTCTTATTTTATAATCAGGTGTTACTTTTCCTATAGATTAGAGAAACTAAAGAATAATTTATTTATTTAGTACATTGGACTGTAGTTAGACCATGCTGGCTCATCAGCTCCATAGGCAATCAGTCAGTTCTGATTTCTTAACTGTGTGCTCTCAGATACTGGTTGTACCTGCCAAAATAATTCTGCTTCTATTTACTCACATTTCCAAAGTCAACTTCTGCATATTGTTTTTCACTTGATTTCTATAGCAAAGTAAATAATCAGCAGTTACATGCTACTAAACTAAAAGGTAATGGCATTCCTGCCCCCATGCTGACCCTGCTATCTTCCATTTGGAGTGACAGCCTGTGAGGCAGAGGCAGGTTCCTACTGCCTGTACATGAAGCTTTATCTTCCACAGTTGAAAACGTGTAGCTGGGTAGGGCATATTCCCTGCAGGGAGTTAGAGAAGATTAATCTCTTTCCCCATTCACATTGCCTGGTGCAGGGATACAGTAGTGACTGCAGAGCCTCAGTTTGTGAACTCAATGTGTCCTGGCTAGCGCGCAAGATACATAAAAACGAAATGGGTGCACTCCACCTAGCACCACGTCTTGTTTTCCTTCTAAGTGATGTTTTGAGAATGGCTCAAAAAGACTATAGCTAACATTTTCATCCATGTCTACCTGTCTTGCTTATGTATTACCCTTCCTTAACATTTTTTAAGAAGCCATTGGAGAAATAATGAGTAAAATCCTTGTGCAGTCCACCATGGGATTTACATTCCCCAGAGTACACATCTCCAGGTGCTGGGCCAGCAAAAATGAATAGCGCTCCATCAGTGAAGCTGTTTTGGAGGAAGAAAATTCTGGCACTACCACATATGCAAGAATGGAATAGAAATTAAATAAACAGGTGGTTCCTGCTTCCAGATAGCCATTTTTATTTCCACTCTTCATTGCTGTACAATATTTGAGTGATAAAAGCTTGGTTTATAAATAAATCCATTTCATTCATTTCCTGTCCCCCAAAACAATGTGTGCTTTTTACAAAAAACAAAATCCTTGGTTTAATAAAATAACTGGAAATGAGCAGTTGCTGGCATTTGTCCTGTTTGCATTATTAACATTCACTAGCTACTCTCCATACCTGGAAGGCAGCTGGAGTCAACAGAGCATCTAGAGACCCAGTCTTTGCTCTTGGCAATGTCACAAGCCCACTGAGTGACCTTGATCAAGGCTAATCAAATCTCAGATTCCTTTTCAATGCCAATATTGTTTTGCCCTCTTCTTTAAAGCTACGTTTTACTTATATTTTATCAGTACATTCCAAGGTATCATTTTCCCAGTTTTACAGCTGAGGGAATTGTGGTACAAACAGGAAAAGTGATTTTTTCCAGAGTCTGATACAGCGGTCTGGAGACCACACTGTTTGTAGAAATAGTGGAGCACAACAGGAACCACAGTTTTGCAGAGCAGCGACATGTCATGGTTGCATGTTCTTAAGTTAATCTTCCAAGGACAACTGCAACCCAGCTTAGGATTTGCCTGATATCATACACCAGAGACAACTGCATGTGATGTCTAAGGAAGAGAAAAAAGCCAAGTCTGATAAATGTATTTGAAGAATTAATAGGTAGCTGAATGAGGGAAACATTTTAATCACTACCTTATAAAAATTACAAAGGAGAAAGTCTTGCATAAGAGATTTTTAGAATATACTAAAACTCCAATATCATTTTCCACAAGAAGAGGCACAAAAATATTTTCATTTTTCCAGTTTTAAGAATTTCTTAGAACTCTGATATTTCTTCCCACTGCTCTTCTAGTCCAAACAAGGAGAACCACACAACCATATATGTTAGCAATCTGTTATTATCCACTTTCTCAACAGCAGCACACAATGCATGAGAGCTTTTCAGTATGATCTCACTCTTCATAATGTCATTGACATTTCTGAAGTATACTTCAAACACATAACAATCCAAGGATAAATTCACATTATTTTTTTTCCAGAAATAAAGATTAAAAAAGATTAATATGGTTCAACTGCCATCTGCTGAGCATGGGTAATAAACCACAAGCTGCTGATATGCAAGATTGAAGAAAATTTAAATCACATCTGAGCAGACCATCTCCAAGAGTCCATGGGGAGGTGCATTACGATCTATTGAGCTTTGCCCCATTTCCATATCAATTATTATATCATTTGGGGCATTAAGTAGATAATACTGTTTACACAACTTTCTAAAATAACTAAAGAAGCCCATGAGGATGCTTAGTTACTTATGAAACATATGCAGACAAGATGCTGTCTGTGCAATGCAGCATCTTGTTTACAGGGAATCCTGTGATCTTTATCACATAGTTGTTATTAACTCCTGTTATCTGCTGCATCACTGGAGGATAATATTTGCTTTCCTGAATCTTAATAAGGCTAAATACATTTACTGAATTCAACGGATCTGTACAAGCAGCATGGGAGTGGAGTTCAGGACACAAGATGAAATCTACGTTTTGTGGCTCAGACAGCAGCTGAGCAAATCAAATTGAGAATGTTTATTTTCTGATTAGATCAAAGGCAGGGGCAAGATGTGTTGAAAAACTAAACATGATTGTAATGGTGTAAAATACTGAATGTCAATTCCCATCTGGATGAGGTGAGATCCCTAAAGAAGCAACCTATTTACATTAAGATCACATTACAACATATGTTCATCACTCTTTGTAAGTATGTATTTGCTCTGTATACAGATACAGAAGACACTAATTTTCATGTCAGACCAGTGAGAGTTGAGAGTAGCTGCACTGAAATAAATTAAATTATAATGTAATTGAGAGCAGAGTAAGTCTACTATCTTTATAAACATATGCCCAATCTCTATACTTGATGAATGAGTGAATGGACAAATGGGTTGATGAGTGGGTCGAACCAATTTGAATGTTTTGATGCTTAATACATGTTTGCTAAGTGGTTTAAGAAGTTCGAATCAAAGCTACTTTTACAAGTACCACATGGTTATAGATACATATCCAGTTTTAAACATGCTAAGTTCTTTTATAAGAAATAAGAATGCATCTCTAAGTCTGTGATTGTTCAGGCAAGAAGAATACTGAAGATAAATAGACTGAATAGACTTCCATATACTTATCTCTCGAAACATGTGTAATTTAAATATTGTTTCATTCTAGACAGCTCTAGAGTGGGCTCTGTGATAATTGAAAGGAAACGTTAAAGAATTTAGCTAAAAATACGGAACTTAATATTTTTCTCCGTTAGTAGCGTCTCTAAAAGGTTTGTCTCGACCCTGCCAAGGGGCTGCAGCGCCACTAGATGGAGCTGCAGCATTTGCAGGAGCTCGGGACCCCCACGAGCTGAAGTCAATCGAAAAGAATTTAACGACTTGATTTTTTTTTTTAAAACAAAAATCTACTCTAAAATCTAACATTTAAATTTTAATATTATTAAACTAAATATATATATCTCAATTCCATTGTGAGTTCAAACTGTAGCACCTAGCTTTCCAGCTGTCCTTCAGGACAATTTAACATACCCCTTTATCATCCAGCTCTATGAGCTGGCTAGAAAGCTGAAAGAGAAAATGTTCTTGCAGGCTTTTAGACCTGGTGAGTTCAAAGACAGAGTCACTGCAGCGTCTCAGTTCCTACAGTACCTTTTCCTTCTGATCAAAAGGAACCAAGTAAAACTCACAACTCTTAAAAGAACTATCAAATAATGGGGGGAGGGAAGTAAAAATAAATGGACCCATAATGCCTTCTGAACAGTGCTGAGGAAAGTTCATTGACTCCATTTTAGATAGCCGCACTCCCAAGTGTGAAAATGAGAGCTGTCTCTGTTTTGAGACCAACTACTATATGTTAAAGCTCTGTTAATTTAATTATATAAAGGTATAACTATACTGCAAACACTGTATGTACACATATTTGATTTTGAAGTTTTGACCCCTTCTTGATAACAGAGAAAGGGAAAGCTTAGACTGTAGTTGCCAGTCATCTCCTTCATCTATGCTTTAGGTAGAGAAACATAGAAATGTTTTTGGAAGCAGCCCCTGATAAACAACAACATATCTGGCTAGCCTGGGTCTACAGTTCGCTGAGTTGTGCTAGTGATTTTTTTGAAGTTGCTCAGATGCCCTGGATTTGGAGACTGGCTTCTCTCCACACCGAATGCCAGCTGCAGACCACAGTTTGAAAAAAGTCTCTCTCTGCATAAAGACTTTTTTTCAATCCCAAAAGGTTTCTGCAGAAACTACTAGCTTTTAAAGGTGCTTAGGAAACAGCATGAGAGAACTGGGCAGCCCAGTGGCAGCAAAAAGCAGGAAGACTGTGCCAAAGTCTTTGAAAGAATACTCTCAGGAGGTGAAATCTTTGAAGGAATACTCTCAGGAGGTGAAATCTTTGAAGGGGGTCTCCCTCCTTCTTATTCAGTGTCTTCCAGAAATTCAGGGAGGAAAAGAAAAAAAAAAAAAGACACCAAAGGAAAAGGGAGAGAGAGATACGATCTCAGAGGAGAAGACATGGATTTGGTTGTTTCTGTCACTGCACCTCATCTCCAGGAACAGCAGCTTAAATGTGTGCTGAGTTAGCAGGGGAGGGACTTCCACGGACTCAGTAATAATACACAGTGCTTTTATAGTGCTTCACATTTTCAGAACATTTTAATAAATACTGGGCCAGATTAATCCAGGCTTTAAATCTGCATAAACCTTGGCAAAGGGCTCTGGTGCCCGTGAGATTACAAAGTCTGCCATGAAACTAAATTATGATGATCAAAAAGGAGACTCAAAAAAGGCAGAGCCAGGAAAAAAAGTTATTTGTGAATCATGAAGAGAGAAAAGAAATCTGGGAAGAAGTAAAACAAAAAAAGCTTGGTTGCATAACAGACGGCTGCATTTTTAGGGCTAATGTTGGCAGACTTTGGGAAAGGAAGGACAGAAGCTTCTAACTCACAGCCTCCCTCCTCAGTCTGTCACCCTGTGTTTTTAATCCTGAGAAACCAACTGAGTTTGCTTTATCTCTATGTCCCTTGCTTTGGTAAAAAGATTTATATCAGTTTGGATCCATGATTCACATCTCTCAAAGCTATTTGTTTATTCCTCTCACTGTCTTCCCTGTGGATGACTGAGGTCATATATCACAAAGAATTGTGTGGCCTTCCCATTTCTTACCAGAAACAGCAAATGTTAGAATAATGTGTACACAAAGGGAGCTCTGATAACTCACCTATGTGTTGCTTCATCTGCCACCTCCAGGTCATTTACAGCATTCATACAATTCATTCTAGTCACTATTGTTAGCGTGGTGCATTGCACCACTTGGAGAATCACAGTCTGAGCTTGTTGTTAAGCAATAACTGAATTAGTTCCTCCACTCTTACACTGGTGTAAGAGAGGATAACTTGCCCCTCTGTCTGTTTTAACTTTGAACTGAGTGCATACATTTTGACCTTCTCTTTACCAGTTTTTTTTTTAAATGAATCTTTTAGGAATTTGCATGTAATTCAGAGCTAATATTAGCTTGATCATAAAGCACTCTGGGGATGCTGGCATAAAAGGTGCTATAGAAATGTACTACATTGCATCATATCTAAATCAAATTAAACATAGTTAAAAATTAGCTATGGTAGTAAAAAACAGTGCAAGGACAAGGCTGGCACAGAGTCTATGCTGGAAGAAAATGCCTAAATGGATGTGGTCTCTGTATTTTCACAGGTTAAGACAAAGGCCTTCAAGGGCAATTTGAATCTGATGCCTTGAGATATGACATGGTCCTGTGCAGAAACTGAGAAAGGATTTATGAGCAGTGGGTAACTGAGCTGCAGCCACACCAGATCTAGTGGATCTAGACTACACAATGCTCAATGTCTGTGGGTAGGAAGGTATATTTGCTTCTCTTTCTCCCTGCCCTATTGGTAATAATGCAAGGCATGCAATGAGGGCATCATGTTAGGTGAATCAATACTCAGAACCACTCAGAAAAATGTATTTTCTTTCCATAGAATGAAGAAGCAGTGGCACTCTGAGGTCAGAGTTAGGCAGTCAGGTATATGTGGATAATTACAAGCATCACAGCTCCAATGTGCAACCTTCACAAACACACATTGATTCACCACAGAGTGCTTCCAAAAGAAAATGAATTCTTAAGAGTTCTTAACATTCTCCCAAGAGAGCAGATTTCTTTTCCTACCCATTGTACCACTGTTACAACCTTATTTTTATTTCCAAGAATCTTCACTGCATCACAGAATTCCTCTCTGTCACAGCTTACCTTTTAGAGATATTTTCCAATTGATCTAATCCATCCATTCTACCTTTGGAACTCCTTTGCCTGCTTTTTTTTTTTTTTTTAAAGAACAACAAAAACCTAAGGATGCATGTAAAATGTAGCATCATTAACAATTCTTTAATATATACAAGCAAATCTGGCAACTTTAAATCATGTTACTTCTTTGAAACATGCCACAGACTGTCTTTTCCACTTTCTACTTAGTGAATCTTCATAGGGTTTTTAATACTCTTTCTACTTTTGCCATGATCAAAGGAATTGCTCTCCGTTTGCTTGTTCCTCTGATAAGTGATAAAAGATGTCAGTGAGACTAATGAGAACTGCCTCCAGCTTCCTTCATAAAGCCCTGTAGAAAAGAAATCACAATGCATCGTCAAACCTGCTAGTCTTTTAGGAAATAAAGTGTGGAAAAATACTAGGCACAAAGACAACAGGGGGATGGGAGCAGGGGAGGAGGGGGGGAAAGCTTTATGAAAGAAACAAAACAGGATATTGATAAGTAAGTACAGCAGTATTCCCATCAATAACCTGTACTGACTAAATCCTGAAACAACTGCATATGAAAATGCAGAGTTTCAATTTTTTTTGTGCAATAGTATTTGCATTTCCTCCCTCAACACACTGTGTATGCTGTAAAGGTAACGTAGCTCCTCACCCCACAGTACTTTGGAATTAAAAAACAGAATCCAGACTCGGATTAGCCCTTTACCCTTCAGTGCTGAATGACAGTTTACATTACTTTTTTTAGGATCTACCAGGACAAAACTCTTTTCAGTTTCAAAGTGAATTTTGCCCTATAACAAAAAAAAAAACCCTCATTCCAGTGAGCATTGAAGGCAGTTAGCACATCCTCAGACCCTAAACCCATGAATGTACTCCCATTTACTCACACTGAAAACAACTGAAATAAACCCCAAGGACCAAAAGAAGTGAATATGCATTGAGGTGAGGTCCCAAACATGTAGGAATACTTTAATTTGAGCTGTAAATTGCTTCTCAGCCTTCTGAGCAAATTCTTTCTTCAATTTTTGTTTCTAATTTTCTTCTGCAGGTTTGCAAACCAGTATATTATCTGCAGGGGCTGCTGTGTGTTCTCTCTAACCCGGATAATTGACCAATGCAAACAGACAGGTATCTTGCTAAGTAACACAGGCAATCTCAGTGCTTTGACTTAAATAGAAAACAAAAGTGCATGCAAATCAAACCACGGGCTTGTTTCCTACATAGCCTCCTCTTAACAACAGTGCACACACACTTCCTTCAACACTCCTTTGTGGCACAAGTCTAGAGAACGTGCTCTTGATTTTCCAAGACTGACACAGACATGTGGTATCACTGTGATTTTTGCCTGTGAATAAGCCATGCTATCACACATGCTCAGTTGATTGCCTATTAATCTGATGAGCTAGACCTGTGAGTCCTTTAGCATGTTAAATGAAGGCATAGAAAAGAACAGCCTGATAGAGTATCATGATTCTTAAGTCAGGACACAGAATTTTTTTTTGTTTGCCTTGTTTTGCATTGAAACTTCTCAGTTATTTTCCTAAGTTACATTGGGCTGGTAACGTTTAAAACATATTAATTTATGACTAAGTATAGCCATTGTATTATGTCTTCATACATAGCTTCCTAACTATACATATTTATTAAAGCAACTATAGAATGTAATAGCCTACAAAAATGTAGACTATAAATCAATATTTATAAATACAAATTAAGTGTTCAAGGGGAAAATGTAAAGTTCTCAAAAATTATTTTGTTTCTCAAGCAGATTATTTTAATCAACAAAGAAAGGCTTATTAAAGTGACTTGCAATTGTTGTCTCTGACTATCAGGTCATCCAAGATTTTAAAAATGGTAGCTTTCATCTTATACTTCATAGAGGAAGATATACATCTTGCATTTTCAAAGAGTCAATGCTGAGTGCCAGATATGGCAAAATGGATAGATTTAATTCCAAAGCAATATGATAATTCTGTTATCTTTTTAGGAATATAACTGAAGACTACACAATGAAAGCAAATATCACCATTTTCTTTGTGTTGGCTTTAGTCACTGAATGAAATTAAGTGAGTAAATGGAACCTAGAACTACTTTCTCTTCACTGCTAACGAGTAGTGACTCCCTGGCCAGACGTGAAAACCTTGCCCAGCAACACATGTTTGGGGATTTATTTTTTTTCTTTTTTAATCCTTGAATGATTTAATACATCAGAATAAATTTGACTTAATATATGTTTAAAACTTAATTTTAAATTATTTTACTCAAGAAAGACTTTTTAAAACTTAAATTAAAAATCCAAGTTCTTTTTTAAGTCATTGATTTTTATCCATCCTGCTGTTCCTCTTCATTAAGGGAAGAATGACTCTGATGCCTCAACAGAACAGAAACTCTGATCTTTCTCCTGGGGCTCCATTTCCCCTTTATACTAATATTAAATATGAAGGGTCTATGGAATCTTAAATGAGAAAAAGAAATGTGTTTCTAGGCTGGGTAGGGGAGGGATTAAGCCAAGGAAGTAGCCTAGGGGAGAGTGAAGCTACATAAACAGAGAGAGACCCTGAGGCAGCTTCTATTGTCATTAGCTTCACTGGGCTACACCACCAATTAACACCAGCCCTGAATCTGGTCTCTAAAGTCACAATCACCCAGACTTACCAGGCTGTGATGTTCTTCTAAACTAATACTATACAATGATAATGTCAACCACCAAAAAACCAAGACAAGTTGCTTTTGATTGTGTCTGGATTACTGTTATCTTGTGAGAGAGCCAGAGAGTGTGCTAATTAACATGGGAATAAGTTGGAATTCATTTTCCTTTGTGATCATATTCACTGGAAGAATCGTTGGTTGGTAAAGGTATAGTCCTGCACTCATTATATAAAGCTCATAAATGCTGTCCTTGCAGCTTTCCTTCATGTAGAACACCTGCAGATGAATATTTACTCTTGTATTCAAGATACTTTTTTAATGTTTGGTGGTTTTGGTGTTTGATGTTTGATTCTATTTTAGGCCCACCTCAGGAAGTGATAGGTTTTTACTCAGTATTTAGCTCTATCTTATTTGTCAAAACTTCCCAGGGCATATCAAGAGAGCCCTGACACTGATGAAAATGTATGTATAATTTCCACACCTACATAAGAAAACTGACTGTCAGAGATCCATCAGGGAGGAAGAAGAATCTGAAAATTAAGAAAGGCAATAACAAGAAGAGTAGTACTCTTCAGAGAATGAAGAGGCTACTGAAATGTCTATGCATGTTAACCCTGTCCAGCACTCAGATGGCTAACTGCTTTTTGATGTCAACAGGTTGGTTTGTCTTCTGACTTCCAGCCCCTTCATATCTCTCCAATTCTGCTAGCTACAGATACACTTTTTTTTTAAAAAATGGGTTGTTCATTTTTAGGCTACATTGCAGCCTGTATTTTGATACCCCAGCTCCTATTCATCAGCACCCTCTTTCCCACCAAAGCTGCTCTTTTGTTCCTTAGGTGGATGGGAGAGAGAAAATACTAGAAAAGGCTCATGGGTCAATGAGACATTAAAACTAAACCTTAAAACACCTTCTTTCCAGGCTTAACTTCACTCATTATTTCTTCTACCTTACTCTCCTACAGTGGTGCAGGGTGACAGGTTGTGGTCAATTCATCATACATTGTTTCTACCACTCCTTCCTCCTCAGGGTGAGGACACCTCATACTCTTCCCCTGCTCCAATGTGGGTACCTCGGCCAAAAGACAGTCCTCCACAAACTTCAGCAATGGGAGTTTTTCCCATGGCCTTCACTTCATGAACTGCATCACCATGAGCCCCATCCACAGGGTGCAGCCTTTCAGGAATGAAGTGCTCCAAGTGTGGGTCCCCTATAGGATCACAAGTCCTGACAGCAAAGCTGCTCCAGTGTGCAGCTCTTACCACAGATTCAGAGATTCTGACAGGGGCCCACTCCAGCATGGCTTTCCCTCAGGCATCCACCTGCTCTGGCATGTGCTTCTCCCCAGACTGCAGATGGATGTCTGCTGCACTGTGGCCTTCACGCCTGCAGGCCCAGGGCCTTACCATGGGCTGCACCACAGCTGAGCACCTCCTCCCGCTTTGTCACTCACCTTGATGTCTGCAGAGCTGTTCCGTATATTCTCTCTCCAGCGACAGTTGTACAATCTTTTTTCCACCTTCACTGATTGTCTCAGCCTTGGCCAGCAGCAAGTTCCTCTAGGAACAGCTGGCATTGGTTTTATAGGTCATAGGAGAAGCTTCTAGCAGTTTCTCACAGAAACCACCTCTTTAGCCCCACTCCCACCCCACTACCAAAACCTTGCCTCACAAACTCACTACACCTGTGAAACTTTGAACAGAGCAGCAGTCTCTTGGCTACCTCAGCTGTTGGTCTTCCACTGAGAAAGAAAAGCAGATGAGAAACTGCAGAATTTTTAGAAAGGCATCTTATGCAACAAATAGATTAAAGAAGGAATGAAAGAAAGAAAGAGGATAAAGATGAGGAAAAAAAAGGAAAGAAGTCAAATCTAGAGAGGCTTAAACTTGTGAGGGAGGAAGGGAGGGGTTTAAAAGAATAATGCAATGCTGACATAGAATTAAAATTTAACAAATAAAGTGCACAGGAAAAAAAGAAAAATAAGAGCAGTTACAGAAATTCAAAAAAAACCCTAAGTGAAAAAAGGAGAAGAAAATAAAGACAACAAACGTAAGACACTTCTCAGTTATTATAGTATGCTACAAAGAAATTCAGAAAGGCTTTCTCAAAGCTGCACTGCAAATCAAAAATTTAATGTCAATCTTTACTTATTTTCAGCAAGAAAATCATTGCTCTCTTCATGTTATTTTTCTTTCAAAGAAGAAAAAAGTCTTACTGGAAACTTCCTAATTCCCCACAAACTGCAAAGATCGTCTTCTTGAAAATGAAATTTTTCCAAGTAAAAATTGTACTGCAGTTCTGTGTCAAAGTTTTCAGAAGACCACCAACTTTCCTTTTTCAAAGGAAAACACACACACACACACACACAAATCTTAGAGATTGCTCTGAGTTTGTAGGGAGAGTTAGAAGTTTTCCGAAGCTGGTTTTATTATCCTCACAAAGAAAACATGAAGGCATCTGAATGGCTAGATTTGAGGTCTGACAGAAATTAGATCCTAGATCTCTGTACCATCTGCCTATCATGTTTTTGTTATTATTCATTCAGGCAACGTGTCCTTGCCTCAGTAATTTCTGTGAAAACCATTCTAAAAAGCTATTCCAGAAACAATCTTAAAGAAACACATTAAGCAATTGCTATAGTGACATGTATTAGTGTCTCTCCAAGGGAATCAGTTGATTTTAATTTTGTTGTAGCACCTCTAGGAAACATCTAAGCCAAAGCACCTTTTTGTACTTGATCATTTATTATGGTATTTCTTTAACTTAGGAGGCTTTTCAATATATGTAAAAGACTAGGGATTTACCTGTATTATTTTCAAGATATAGAGGCAGGGAGTGCAAGGAAAAATATTAGTGATGAGGACTTGTAACAGAAATGTCATAGAAATGCTTATTCTTGTGATAAGTTCCATTTCAGGGCTGTTAACTAGTTCTCTTGTAATAAATTTAGGCTTTCCTGAACAGGAGACCTCAGGAAAATTCATTTGAATGACTGTAGCTGTAAATTAATGTTCCCAAATGCTTTTACACAGACATGCACTTAAGGGTTTAACAGGCCACAGTGCAACACAGTTTGGGGATGCTCAGAATATAGCTGGGAGATACCACGACTTCTGTAGTAATTATTTTTTAACAACATAGTTCAAATTTGAAGAGCCATACTGCCTTTAGTATCCTCAACGCTTCAGTTTCACTGAAGTTGTGCTCATTTTTATCCTCAAGAGACTCAAGTTAATGAAGTGGTGCAACAGTGTTGCTTAGTGCTGTGTGGAAACAAGGAATAAGACTTCATTACCATATAAGTCAACAATGCAAAACCTGGAAGATGGAACTCTTGTCCCTTAAGGCCTTCAGATGATAAAGTCTCACCTGGTTTGTAGATGAACTGACTGTATCAGTTACAGATCCAGCCACTGAATCTCTCTCTCATCTCCCTTGCTGTTCAGTCTCTATATCTTTGCAATTTTTAGTATAATTTTAGAAATCTAACACTAAAGCTGCCTATGATAGTCCCATACTCCCCCAGAAGTGCTGTGGACAAAGATGAATGTCCTTTCTAATCCCTTTTCCTACTGTACTAATGTAATCTGTTCAGTTGCTTCTCCACTGCAATATCCAAACACATTTCATAGTATCTGCTTTCACATTGCCACTCAATCACCAGGCACAATTCCTAGTCTCTGTTACTTGATTCATTACTTTGCTTTTGGGTATATAACAAAAGATTTTATTCTTCTGGTTCCAATCTTACTTAGCAATCCAAGTCACCTGGAAGGACAACTTTGCCCTTGGTTGGCATTCTGCCCTCAACAATGTCATAGCAATGATGTTACAATGAAAAACACTGATTAATGACAGGCTTTGCATTGATAAATACCATTCCTGGAGACATTGCTCTTTGATGAAAATTTCTTTTGACAGCTAATGTAAGACAAGTCTATCATCCAGTTCTTAATTATGTAATGTTTTCCATATAGAGAAACTAAGGTTTTTAAAATGTAATATTCATCAGATTTTCAGAATTTTAGTAAGAGTAAAGGAGTAAAAGTTAATTTATAACCAGCAGAAGTTCTCACTGATTTATAAAAATATTCTCTTGGCATAGGGCAAATGAATCTGAAACAAAACTCAGAAAAGATTATTTTATTTATACAGTCTACTCCCAATTATCTGACCAGCTCCCATTTCTATCTTCAGTTTGCTGGGAGACAAAAGCATGGACAAAAATCCATGTATTATAATGAAGTAGCTACACAAAGTATTATTAAATTAAAATCCACTTGCCTTTACTGAATTGTAAATTTATGTGAAAAACAACTCATTTTGAACCAGATTCAATCTTTATGTAAATGGTTGTATTTTCATCCATTCTACTGATCTGCTACATAAGTGCAGGAGTTGGGGGAGGCATGATGTGGTACATTTTTATCTTCAGATATTTAAATTTCAATTTGAAACATCCTCAAAATTATAATCACTACAGAATAGAAAGATTCAAGACTGTGCTGTAGAAACAAAAGTTAGGAAGCACAAAAGCCAGAAAGGTATTTAGGTCATCATTTCTTCTCAGTGTAGCATTCTGTGATGTGCAGTCTGCAGCCACAACCACCTCCCACTCACAGAAAGAGTGTGGACATAGCATTAGATAAAATGCAGTACTACCAGTGTGCAACTGGGAGATTGTACTCCACCAGTGTTTGGCTACTTGGACATTGAGATCCAATAAGTTTTTCCTGTCCATTGCATTTAGAATTTCATACACCGAAACAAGCCTTCCCTGAAATGCTTTAAAAGCTGTTCTTAAGTGAAGCACCATTTAGTTGTGTTGAGTGGTGTTCAGCTCAATAATTAAATTCTTACTGAATCCACCATGTTGAGGATGGTTCTTAGCAACTTTTTCAAATGGAAGGGTTTTTTCCCCAGTTAATAAAACACTAGTCTCAGCTGTGAGAACCAAGGTTTACTTTTCATACTCCATCATCCTTAGAGCAAGGCAAAAAATAATTTAGGCCTTTTGAAACACTCGCTCCACAGAAGCTCTAGAGAATAGAAACACACAGAGAACAGCACAGCAAAAGCCTGGTGTGCTAAGAAGTGCATCTTGTCCATCTGTACCTTATACACAAATTCCTCCAGGAAAATTAATACCCTCCATCTGGCAAAGGAGTGTGCTTTGAGCAATTTGGAGCAAAAAGACCATTATAGCTTTAAGCTCATTATATAAAATAAAACATATTTTTTAAATTTATAAATAAATTTAATATGTTCAGAGAAGAGAGCAAATTATTAAATATTGGGAACAGATGGGGAAACGTCAGACCATGGCTACTTGTATTTCCTGCATTTTACAGCTGGTTTGCAAGTATGAAGCATGCAAGGCCTTAAGCCACTCAGATCAAATGATCACTGTGGACCAAATTCTGTGCGCTTTATTCAGTCTATTTATCCTGCATTTGATTTAAGTGTTGTTTTGCCTGAAAGCTACACCTTCTTGTGCAAAGTGCTTTCACTTAGAACAGATTTTAAAACCTCTTTAGGATGATTCAGGAACTAAATCAAGTTTCCAAGCTCCTCCAGACCCTTTGCCTTCTCCTTTATATCAAGGAGAAAGGACTGTTGAGGGCATTCCTAGTCTTACCTAAAATCCTACATCTTTCCCTAAAGAAACTAGTAGTTACAGCAAGTCCCTTCAGCCTTTGATGTATCCTAGCCTCTTCAACATTGTCAGCCTTGGGAAATATGAAAGGCATCTTTATTTCTTTGGAGAAGACAAAGAGGATCTGTTTAGAACTAAGAACATTTTCTCTTTGTTTAGGCTGTTGTAAACACAGTTCCTGTAGAAAAAAAAAAACAAAACACAAAAAACCCCAAATGAAAAACAACAACAAAACATAAATCAGAAGCCTCCCCAGAACAAACCACTGGTGTCATTATATTTAAAACAATAACAACAAAAAAATCGAGATAATACATGCGGCCAATGACTATGAATCTGTTCCTTTTAACCTGAAACTGCCTATGGGACATATCATCCTAAAAACTCTTTGATATAAGACAGGAACTAATGCTAGGGGCGTATCCAGAACTGCACACAGGTACCTGCTGATTTGCTAACTCATGGGTTTTAAAAGTCTCCTAGCCTGCTCCTGGCACCTCTTGTCAGTCACTGACAGGAAGATCTTCCTCTGTGAAGGGCGATTTGCACAGCAGGGGACCTGCAAAGCAGCTGCCGCAGGTACTGCAAAGAAAATGTAAGAAGCAAATGATATAACAATGAAATGGGGAAAAAAAGGATCAGGAGAGGGAGGGGAGGAATGTGATCTCATGAAAAAATGGGGCACAGAGCAAAGAGGGCAGGAAAGAAGAAAAGGCAGGTATGAAAATGTCATAAAAATCTCAGACTGCAGTGGATGTCAGTGATGAAACATTTTAAATGCCACTTTACAAAGAAAGATTCAATGACAGGCACAGAGCCCTGGTGTGCCTATATCCATCCCAGATACACACAACCTAGCTGCCTGGGTGTCCAGAATTGTGGCCAGACCAGGCAGGACAGGGGTCTGCCATGCTCAAAGGACAGGAACAGAGCTTGAGCCACAGCAGGCTCTACTTTGAATTCTCATGGACTATGGACAAAAAGGTTTTGGCGGGGTGGCAGAGTCCTGTGCACTGCAGTCATGTCACCTCACGATGTGCTGGACAGTATGCCTATAGCAAGTAGAGAGACCACCTCCCTTCAGAGGCAGGCCTGAATTATTTAAAGGTACAAGAGGGAATACTTTGTCTTGTTTGGCAATTATGTAACCTCGTCAATGTTTACAAATACATAAAGGCTGAATGTCAGGAAGATGGAGCCAGGCTGTTCTCAGTGATGCCCAGTGATAGGACAAGAGGCAATGAGTACAAGCTGGAACATAAGAGGTTCCAAAGAAACATAAAGAAAAACTTCTTCACAGGTACAGGCTGCCCTGAGGGGTTGTGGAGTCTCCTTCTCTGGAGATATTCCAAACCCACCTGGACAAATTCCTGTGTGACCTACTCTAGGTGGTCCCAAATTTTCAAGTCTAACAATGCCTAGATTTTGGTATATTTAAGACCTAAATTCAACCACACTATTTACAACTTTAAAATCAAAATTTGTGGCCTATTCCAGAGCTCCAGCTCCAGCATGCCAAACAGCAGGCAGATTAAAAAGATAGTTTTTCATCTTTTGCTAGAAATTTAAGTAAAGAACAAATTGCCAAGAACTAGGGGAGGAATCAGTTCATAAAAACTTTCCATTTTAATGATAAATTAGAGAGCCTGCAGGTTTTTTTACATGGCTAATCCAAGCTGCCTGAAGCAACGTGTAACAACGGTTTAAACTTGAGACTGTGTAATTTCATACAACTGCGGCTGCGTTCCAGCTCTTTAAACAATTCACCTAAACAGCTATAGTTAAAATGCCCCAATTTTCTAAATCACCTTGGAACAATATTTCACAGCAATACAAAATTAATATTGTCCAACTTGTTAAAATTAGTCATGACTGTAATTAAGAGCATACACAGGAGCAGCTATGGGAAAACCAGGCCATTCAAAAGTATTTTTGGAGGTAAAATTACATATTGATCCCTAGTGATAATGGGATAATGCTTCAAGTTTGAAAGCAGAATCACAGGTCTTTGAACCATGAAAAATGAACACACCAGAAGCTAAGTAAGAAAGTAAGTCACAGGTGAAGCTGAATAATTTTGTAGGTGGTACAAGGACATTTTCATTAATGCAAAATTTTGTTAAAATAATTTGAATTTACTTTACACTAAATGAGTGGCTGTAGAACACACAAAGATTATTATATAGACAATGCTGAGTGATTGGATTGACAGTAAGGAGGAAGGTGCTGAAACTAAAATGATTCATTAAAGTTGAATACTGAGCTCTATGAAATGCCTTAAACTTAGGCATTCAAAATGATCTAAAAAAGAACAAAGAAATAAAACAGAGGTGGAATACAATATCTGTCACTGATTGTTGTGCTTAGAAAATAAAAAAACTCCACCAACTGGGCACTCCAGGAGAGAGGAAAAGGGTCCACAATGATATTAAATCAACAACACTAGAAGAGTGGGATTATTTTAAACAGGAATTTCAGTGCTGCCAGATCCATGTTTTCATTAGGACCAAGAGAACACAATTGCACACATTTCAAACCCACTCAGACTTATGGGCTTAAAAACGTGCTCTTGTAAGTGAGCCTTCTGCATTCCACAAAGAAGCAAGACTCTCACATTTCTAGCAGCATTAGGGATTGGAGCTGACCTGGTAAACCTATTTATTGTCATAGCTGCATACTAGAAGATATGCTTGGTAATTCCCAAAGCTAGCATCACTTGGTACCTCATGGCAGTGTGGAAAAGCAGTCCAGGAAAAAAATATGCCAGTAAGGTACTGAAAAGGAAGAAGATCAAGGCCAACACTAAAAACTTGTACAAGAGCCTTCTCTTTGAAAATCAGGGAGAAGATTTGAAATGCAGTTGCATTTCTTCACTGGCCTGCTCTTTACCTAGGTCCCAAGTGAATACATATGTAGGTTGTACAACAAAGTAATATGCTTTATGCCATAAAACCAAAATAATCTTTACATTAGAAAGAACACTCAGCAATTACTCTTGCTGACAAAGGCTCTTTAGATCAGACCTTCCCAAAGATAAATATAGCAAATGGGAAAAGAATGATTCTGACCTGCTTTCAGGCCAGACCCTCAGCTACTTCATAGTGACAGAGCCATGGGTTAAATTGTTTGCAGTTCTTTCACTGCATAAAGTAACATTTTATTATATTCTAGTGAGCCACTGGATCAGCAGTCCTTAGTCTAGAACCATCAATTAATAGTTTAAATTGAAAAAGAATTTGTTGTTTGTTTTTTGTTTTGGTTTGTTGGGGTTTTTTTATCAGACAGGAGGAAAGATCAATATAAGTTTATTAAATTTAAAACCTTCAGGAACAGGTATTTTAAAATCCTTCAGAACAAAACATTTACTTTCACAAATATTATTATTCCTCCCTTTCTAAACTCTTGAGAATAATTATTAGATATTAGATGTATGTGTGTATCAAAATCACAGAAAATATATTTCTGATCTTTGTGCTTTACACAGATACCTGTGAACAGAAATGTGATGTCAGCTTTTGGGCTCTAAAAATCTGCCTTCAGAGACAGCAATTTCCACTGAAATGTCTATGTGACTTGGAGATTTTCAAGATAATATGAAGCCATTATTCCTCTCCTTTGCTAATTAAATTAGTCCTCCCATCCTTACTTCATCTAATTTAGAAAGGCAGAAGTAACTAGTCACACTGTACAGTTTTAGTATGAATGATGATTTAGCCAAAATGTCTTTTTCCATAGTTTCTCAGCACTGATTATGAAATGCACAAAGCCCTCTGTAGGGACCATTATTCTCCAGCTAAATTCAAGAGTTTCAGTTTTAAACTCTACTACATTGTCATGAACAAGTATTACTGCAATAGCAAGATCAAGGCACATTTCTACCACCTTTCTTACTAGGATATTGACTGATGCACTAGTACAGAAAAGTATTACAGAAAACACTTTTTGAAAGGCACGTTTCACTACTGGTAGGCATCTTGCTGGAAGACAACATTACAAACATCTTTGTGTCTGGACACAGTGTCATTGTTTAATTTATTTCTGCTTCGCACCTTTTTCCAGTCTTCTGCTTTTAAATTGTGTGTGAAATCCAGGTCTTAATCAATGGCAAAATTCCCATTGACTTTAACAGGGCCTGGATTTCTCCCTATGAATGTTTGGATCACATCCCTTTGTCTCATTACAGGCTAAAAAATGCCTGGAACACAATAATTCTCTGCTAATTAACAAATGAGTGACAATTGTGAACATCTCTGGAACAAGACTACTGTAGCCTTCTGTCCCTAATTCTGTCCTTAATATGTTGGTTAAATTGCATAGTCTCCAGTACTTTCAGCTCAGATAACACAAGCACTTCCAGTGGATAGCCTATGGGACTACTCATGCTTAAAAGTTAAATGTAAGTTTAAGTGATTAAATGTCAGGTTCATGCTTTCTATATAGCTTTTCCATTACAGTGTATTTGATAGCTTACTGCTGAATCAATCTAGAATACTGTTGCCGTGAATAACTTCTACTATAAATTAACAGAAATCAATAAAAATATTGAGAGAAGCAACCTTTGTGTGATAATTTATCATTCAATTGCTACAAGAAGTAAAAAAAGAAAAGAGTTGAATGGGCCTGAACAGCAACTTGAAAAATAAACCAGCATGATGGCAGGCACAAGGGACCAGGAGACAGAATAAACACAGTAAATCAGTCAGAGAGAGACCGTATCGGAAGACCCCCTACCAAGTTTCAATAATCACGTACATGTCCAACTCAAGATTACAAATGGTGTCACAGACTGTGAAGGGCCTAGTTCCTTTGTATACAAAAATCCATGGCCATGGAGATCCACATTTCTTTCACAGGCCTTTTGAGCAACATGTCTCTCAGATATCTCATTTGAACCACCCAGCCAGGAAACATTAGCTCTCTGCACTGCCACACTACATGGAAGAAGGAAATATCACTATTTACGGCTTCTGTTCTTGCCTCTCTCTAGTTATCATGAAGGT
The DNA here is from genome assembly GCF_028858725.1 of Colius striatus. Taxonomy (NCBI): domain Eukaryota; kingdom Metazoa; phylum Chordata; class Aves; order Coliiformes; family Coliidae; genus Colius; species Colius striatus. The sequence continues at coordinate 7,899,546 of NC_084772.1, forward strand.
CACGTTTAGAATCACAAAGTAAAGGGTAAAATAATTTATTTTTAAGACATTCTTCCACTGCTGCGTATCAGTATATATAGATTAAAGATTCTTTCAAAGAGGTACTGTTCATTTTTAACCGTGTGTCCAGAGCCCATAACACCATAAAATAGCCCTAAAAACGCTGAGGCTCCTGCTCCTACTAGCCAAATAGATGTGCTGCAGCTGAATGTTGCAAGTATGATTTAAGTAAAAAATCTGAGAGTACTTGCTAAAAAATATAGAAACATTACTTGTTTTGCCTTTCCTCTTCGCCACGTCAAAATATGAGGACATACACACTAAAAAGAGAACATTTCCTGAGGAATGCTCTTGAGGGCTGAATTGTCCAAGCCAGCACTATTGCTGATAGAATTACTTCGTTTACCACTCAGTACTGTAGAGAAACTAGAATGGGAAATTTCTACCCCAGCACCTTGTCAGAGTAGGGCTCTCCCAAGCACTTGCATGATTCCTTCTTCCTCTCAAAGAACATGTTCCTTAGGGCACAACCTATGCTAGGAGTTAGACACTTAGGACCGCTCTCAAAAAAAACCTCCTTTCAAGGCTTTCAATTCTTCTCATTTTAAAGTAAAAGAGACCAAAACACAACTAGCACCCTGAGGGTTTGACGGTGCCACTCTTCAACAGCCGGCTGTCAAACACCACAACACTGCAGAACGAGCAAAAACTTGACACTCATAGAATTGTGTATCATTTGGTCTCTCTTTATATTGCTGACCACAGAAAAGAATAGAAAGGATTTGATGGATCTTTCCCCACTATTCAATACTGGTTTGGATGTGCAAAACACAATCTGGCCCTGATTTTTGAAGACATTCCAAAAAATAGAGATGCCTATATAGAACAATAGTCAGTTTCTTTGACGTAATGTTGCTATATCCAGACAGTACATTGCTTGTCTTATAATATTTTAGTTATTTAAAGCTTCAGTTCCTTGCTTATTTCTCTCAATTTTCAGTGAAGAAAAGAAGGAAAAGGGTTTATTTATACCTCTCCTGTTTGCAAGGCAGAACATATACTCCAGAAGAAAATAATGGGGAGCTCAGTATGACTCTTCTAGGTCTCCTGACTCAAAACCCCATGATTTTTGTCTCCTACCCATTTTTGATTGCTCAGGCTTACTGAAATTTTAAATTTACTCAGAGACTTTTAGTAATACATTCAAGATGTAAGTAGATGTTATGACTGACAGTTGGCTATATGACAGCTAAGTGTCATGTGTAATATACTAATAGTGATGCACAATAAAAACCATACTAATGTACTTTATTTCACACAACAGGTAAGACAGACATTCAAACAATGCTATAACCAAGTTTTCAGGCTGGCTGTAAGTTTGCATCTGAGCAGAGCACTCCCATGCTGGATTTTTGGTTGGCAGGCTTCCAGGAAATACTTTGCAGATATTATGATTAGCTCTACCTGTGTACACAGATTTTTATATTCTTAAGCTTAGTAACACCTGTAACGGAATGACTTCAATCTATCCATACAGATTTACAGAAGTTGTTTTTTCAAAATGCTTAGAGGCATTCTCTTTTTAAGTCTAGTGCTGGGATGTATCCATAGATCAGGATAATCTGAATGACCGACATTGCAATTACATTATTTATAATGTATTTCACGGAAAAATACGGAGATTGTGTGTTAAACCTCCTGTTTCTCTGTGTGACTAGGCCAAGATATGTCAAGATAAAACAGTAGGGGGTTAAAGCATTTGTGGATGTTTTGCATAGCAGAGTAAGAAGATGTTTGTTCAGTAAGTTCTGAAATGTTTCAAGACTGTCTCAAACTCTACCCTCAGGATGAGAAAAAAAAAGTTTAAAACTGAGAGATATTTTTAGTTAAGAAAAACAGAATATTTATGTCTTCACTGCCCTTTCTTTACTGGTAGACAGGGAAACATGAAACAATAAATTCAGCATTAAACTCATCTGCACCCATCTCTTCCAACTGCAAAAGCTTTGTCTGTATTAGTTTGTGTAAGACTACTACACAGGGTCAGATTATGACATTCTTGTGAGCAATATAATCAAAATAACAGGACATTATGCTGTGTATGGACTAAGATGCTGTGTAAGACAAAATGTATCTCACTCTTACAAAGCACTGGGAATAAAGAATTTGTGGAAAACAGTCCTTCAACCTTTCAGTGCTATTGTGCCAATTCACCAAAGACTGAGCACACACTAAACTTCAAGGAATATTCCCATGATGAAAATTAAACAGCTGCACAGCATTTTCCTGCATCAGGAGCTCTGCCAGTTTTTATACCCTTCACAGCTCATAGAATGTTCTCAGGTTGCAGTTCTAAACTTTCCCAGGTCCGCTGATGATCACTAAGACATGCAAGAAGATGATATTCAAACATTCCTTCCTAACTTCAGTTACTTTAGCTTTTCATAAATGAAGGGATCATAAGCTGCTCTAGAACGTGTCTGTGTCATGTTGGCTATTACTTCCCAGTCTTCTGAGAAGCAGATGCAGCATTCACTCAGGGTTCTTGACAATTCCTACTCTTTTCAGTCTTCACTGTTAGTGCCCCATTTCCTTTCATTTTCTAAATCCTGCTACAGTAACTTGAGAAGTGTGTTGATCCAAGAACAGGAAATACAGAGCAAACTTTTAGACTATGGGCCTAGCTCTACAGCTAACACTGAAATAAAGTATGTACTTCAAAGTACTGTTCCCGTGAACATACACATAAGTGCTCTCAGTCTCAGTTTTTCCACCTTGTTTTACCAGTCTACAAAATGTATCCAATAATACGTACCAAGTTAATGCAGAAATATTTGAAGGATGACTTGATCTCAAAGACCACTGCGGACCTCAGAGAACAGGCACTAGTTGAGCCCAAACTATGTGCAAGAATCTTAGTGGATTCCATTCCTGGTAAAACCTCAGACCAGACAGAGATAATCTTACTTGGCTTTCAGCATCCAGCCAATGGAGGTGAGTGGCGATAAAATGTTTCTCACTGCACTTTTGTCTTGCAATAAGGGTATTTAACAGCACACAGTGCATCAAGCCTCACATTAATAAATGATGCAATTAATTTCAATCAGAATTATTGCCAGAAGCACCAAGAAATGCAGTTAATTTATTCTGGTGCACCTTGTCTCACCATAGATTTTATTCAACAGGAAGAATCATTAGGGGTTGTATCATTCTGAAGTGAACAGTGCATCACAAATTCCTTGTGCTAAGCTCTAGTTTAAGGACTCTTCCACCATAAGAAAAGCAGGTATAAAATACTTATTTCAGTGCTTTAAAAGATGCTGACACGAATTTTAAAAAGATTTTGTGTTATTGAGCTTTCTGAACCTGGTAAATAAACAGGTAGATACTTTTCTTCACCTGCCATATCACTGTCACACGCTGCCACTCTATCACAGGCTGCCAGGTAATATCCACCTCTGCCTTAGTGAAAAGCTGCATGATGGAATTAAATTCTCCCTCATCATGTCAATGAGCATACACGGGTTCTTAGATATCCTATGCAAAACTATTTCCCGGGATATAGTGATAGAAAATATAGAGAGTTTGCTATACAAGCTGTAACATTAACGTCTGAGGAAGTCGATGCCAATTGAAATCAATGGAAACTTGATTTACTGCTGAGGATTTTTCCAGTGGGAAGAGACTGAGCTGCCTGTGTGGGATGTTCCGAGTTTGGCATGACACTAGGTGGCAGTAGTTGTTTTAGAAGTTTTTCTTCCTGTCTTTTAATTTTGATCCATAAGTAGTAGTGAGAAAGCACACATGATAAAATCAGTGCTGATTCCACTGACAGTTGACGAGGTAGGGAAACTTATAGAGACTCAACATCAGACAGCAACATAGAGCTTGAGAACCATGACAAAAATGCATTCAAAAGGAGTGATGATCAGTTCCAAGATCTTGTTAAGAAGTCTCTGAGAAGGACAACAGAAACCTACTAAGGAGTCATATAGCCTGGCATGGGAAGGTTTCTTCTAAGGCATTCCCAGAACTAGACATGTCATTTCTTTCCTTTCTAGTACCAGTTACTACATTATCAACAGATTATGGGCTGTTTTCTCACATATGGGACAAAAAATTCACTTTTTTTTTTTCTTTCCTCCTTTGGAGATAAGTTATCTTAGGAGAAGTGGGAGTATGTGCATTAATAATGAATTGAAAGGTCCATTTTCTACAGTGCATGCAATCAGATACTTCTTAATTAACTATCAAAAAAGGAATATGATGTATTCCCATCATATCATTTACCTAACAAGTAATAAGCCAACAATTTATCTTTTTTGAATTTAAGCCCAGCAAATTCTTAAAATATTAAGCAAAGTGGATTCAAACAGCACTATCTCATGACATAGTTTACAAAGAAATAAATTTCTACACTTTCAGTATACAAACCCAAGAAGGAAACAGACACATGTCAGGTCTAAAAAATCAGGAGTGTTCTAAAAGGTTATGCTTTTGAGTTTCTTCTGTACATGATATTTCCTGATCCTATAGAAGTATATATAACCAAATTTTTCTCTATATTCATCTTCATAAAATGTGATGCTTACTTTTTCATGAAAAATAAGATTTTCACCTCATCATTGGGTCAAGGAACTGAAGCCTTAATAAAATAGTGTGAGGTTTGCATTTAACTCAGAAGAGTTGGCAATGCTGCCTTTCAGAGACTGCTGGAATGGTTCTCTCTGAGATTATGTACATCAGCTGTTCAGTGGGACATAGCAATACTATATAACCCTTTTGGGCAGCAAGAGAAGCAAGTAAAAGTTAGGTCAGCAGAAAGGATTTAGCAGTGATGTTATCCATGCTGAAATCTGGTCAAGCAACGCCCCTACTTTTAGAAAAATACTGAGAGATTTTTATAAGAATTCATTGGGAATTTGTCTTTTCACCATATTCAAAAGCACATTACACTGTTACTGAGTTCCTCCTCTGGTCATATTGGGATGTTGGCTGTGTGCAAGTACTACCTTAGAACCAGATTCTTTCTTAAAGACTGAGCGCTGAGTCTAAATAATGAAAGCAGTTGTAGTCATAGCACAAAATATTCTTGCTAAAATAGAGGTCATCTCTCCAGAAGATTTCATTTTTGAAACCTCTTCCATGTCCTAAGAAGTGAATAGTCAGAATAGCAGAGGATCACAGCATCCTAGTAGAGAATGCTGCACTACTGGATTTCTAGTAAATGTGGAATTTCTGGCCAGAGTTCATACAGCGTTTTCATTTCTCTGATCCCAACATAATGTGCCATCAGAACAGATATTTTAACTAATCTGTCCTAATCTAGTTCTTGCATTCTTCTGTTCTCAAAGCAAAAAGAAAACAGCACATTGATTTTTTTTGTCTTCAGACTGACAATGACACTGTGCAGACTAATAGTGATACAGTTATGAACTCCAGCTGTCTTTGGTAAGGAAAAGCCATTAACATTGGCTTTCCCTTTATCCTTTTCTTCTATATCTATTTGCTTGTTAGCTGAACTTTCTTTGTACCTCTTGGAACCCACTGTAATAATTCATACTGATTGCAAAAGACATGCTAGAAGAAAAGGCTGCAAAGCCACTTATTTGTAGTTATCTCAGTTGTTGATCTTAGCCAATAAACTGCTGACTGATCCCTGAAAATGTTTCTGCTTCTAGCAGATATGCAATGGCTGATACTTAACTCATTTTAGCTTCTGTTGCTGCCAGTCTTTTATCATAACAGCTACCATGCTGTACAACAGCCTAGCTCAGGCCACAGCTCAAGTGATGCACCATGTGTAAGCAGTGGAGTGGTGCCTGTGCTGTTCTGAAATGTACCTGCTGACTCTCCAACGCTCCATCACCTCTGAAGCACACAGTGACTTACTCATCAGCTGTTTCAGCTGCAAGTGGTAGAGGGAAATACATAGGCACACTTCTAGGCTTGTCTGTTATAGCTGGCATATCTTAAAGGAGATGGGAAAAGGGACAGAAAGTGGCAAATGTGTGTATGTACATAGTGTGGGAAGCAAATGGGTATCTTAGGTACTACTCTGATTTCTATTGTCAGCTCTACTCTGTCTAGAGTTGTACCCTGGGTTTTCCTCTGTTTTGGTTTTACCTTTACAGTGCTCACCATGATGTCGCTTCTCTAGCAGGACAAGGTGCACCATGTCTTGTGCTCAGGGTGTTCAACTGTCAGCCACAGAGGAGAGCTCTTCCTGGTGATTTACAAACCACCCGCAGTGCATCACTGCTTCTGGATGGGCTCTGTATTTATCTGTAAGATTCCAATGCATAGTTACAAAAGCTGAGTAAGTAGAATTCAAATCTTAAAAACACTTCATCTCTGCTTCTCCCTAATCTCTAGACAGGCACTGCTAGCTACCCACAGGCACTTATATCTCTCAAACCCAAATAGGAATTCTGTCCTTCGTATGCCCTCAGTTTTGAGCCAGCTATCCCAGCACAAAACTGAGTCAGCCTGCAGAAAGATACTCTCTCCATAGCCCTCCCTCATTGTAAAGGAGACAACAGAACACAACATGCAGCAGAGTGCACAGTCATACAGATCAATACTGTCATTGCTTCTCTTTATTCTCTGCCTGTCTACATCCATCTACTTTTTCTTGTCTTAGAAATGGCAGCTTTTGGCAAATGGATTGACTTTTTGTTCTTCCTTTGAACCAGATCTGGGGTGACCAGCTCACGATTAGAGCTCCTACATACTATAGTAGTCCAGGTGGCAAGCAGCATCCCAGAGAAGCACAGAGAGGTCCACACACCCAGTAACACATGACATCTGCTGTGGTGTAGATGGCACACACAAGGCCCATGTAGCACTGTGATTGTACAATATAAGGGTACAAGTGATGCAGGTCCAGAGCAAGGGGATGAATTTCAGACACGTGAAGAATGTCTAATACAAATAAAACAAACTGTATGAATAAAATATTTAGCCTTTGAAATGCTAGCTGTTTCAGATGTAAAAATCTAAACAATTATCCCTGAGATAAGCATCACAAAGTATATTTATATTTCCCCTCAGATTTTATTTTGTGTTCATTAAGATATACAATGTTTTCTTTTTTAAAAATACTTTATGGGCCGCATGCTCTCTCTGTGTACTTTTATGGAATTGCTATTGGAGTTGGATGAAACTGCATTTGCATTCGAGGCAGAACTCAGCTCACTATAATCATGCCTAATTGTTGGAGCATTGAGTATTGAAATCAGATTATTATAATGTTTACAGCTCCCACAACCCCCAAATTGCATGATAATTGTCATGTCATGCAGTTTATAGCTATGCAGACTCTACATTAAGACTGGCAAGACCACTGTGTATATTATTAGTGAAACATTTGTGAGTCTGAAGAAGTTATGAGGAATCCAAAAGAAATCGGATGAATGGATTCTTACTACTGTGTGCACAACACAGTTTAAAGTAAACCCCCTACATTTCACTACTGAAAATGTGCAATCTTTCTGCCATTTGGGTTCCTAGAGGAAGGCTTCTGCTTGGCATGTCCAGAGGTTCAGCAGGTAAGCAGCCCCAGAGTAAATTAAATCTGGTGAAAGTTGAAACACTCTGGAAGTATGTGTTCTTCTACTATCCAGGCACATTTGCTTACTTGTCTATCCCTGATATCAGAGAAAATATAAGGACTGGATGGTAAAGAATTTAGAAAGAATGGAACTACTAAGTACTTGGACAACTCACATGCTGCTTGAGTTTCAGCCCTGCTTTCTTTGTAGAACCAGCTCTACGTGGAATTCAGCAGCTGAATTGTGGACTTATAAGCAGATCTAGGACACTGGAAGAAACACATCCTGCTTGTTCTACAGCATTTAGCACAGTGTGGTAATGCCCCATAGGTAAATTTGTAGATGTCATTATAAAATTATTAAGAATAGTACTGTCTCATTAGGAGGGAGAAGGGAAAAGAAATGACAAGATAATTATGTTTTCTCTCCCCAAACTATAATTCTTAACACTAGAAAATGCACACAGCTTCTAGAAAACCAATGGTGATGCCACTACTAAAATTATTTTCTAGAAAGCTGGGAGAAATGAGGCCCCTTTTCCATTTTTCAAATGCAGATCCCACTCCACGGTGCCATAGCTGCTGCCCACTTCCCAAGATGTAGGGCCAGCAGTAAGTCCATGTTCTCTTCTTTTAACCGAGCAATGGCAAATTTGAGGGGGGCGGCGGGGTGGGGAGGAAATGAAGGAAATGAAGGCACTGTAATGATCAAAGAGGAATTTTTTCAAAGAGACATGTGTGGTTGGTTGCTAACTGAAACACAATGTCAATGGTTCTTTTTAAACAGGAAGCACGTTCTTCTATGACTTATGGACAGGCTAGCGGAAATTTGCATGGCCTTTGAGGATGGCTGTTGTGGAACATCCTCTTTGAGGGATCTGAAGCTCACTGTTGGCAGAGAGATGGAACAGTGGCAGAAGGCACTTCCTTGTGGCTTGTAAGGAAATTGATTATGAGTAAACCCCTGGACAGAGGCAGATTCTGTGCTATCTACATGACATTGTGGCAACTATGTGGGCCTATGAGCTGAAAAACAGGTTGTCGGCAGCAACTGCCAAATCACCATCTTGACCTCATCAATAGTCAATAAAGAAATAGAACAGAAACAAGTTACAGATGGCAAATAACTAAATAAAAAGACATTAAGTTGCCAAGAGGAGCTCTTCTGGGGAGTAATTTAGCTGTAATATCACCAATTCTGACTAAGAAAAAGAGATGAAAATGTTTATATAATGTACTTTATGTATTCAGTGCACAAGTATGATTCATATACCCTAGCATGCAAAAGAGAAATAGTCTGAACTATGTAGATAGTCTACGGTTATCATCAAGGCAAGTATTATTTATAAAGATGTAAAGATGCTTCCATTGAAAAAAACATAGGGTGGCAGAAAAAGAAACAGATCCTAGAGATCATCATCTAGTAGAAGCTGATTTGAAGCCAAAATGGAAAGGGGGAAAATGGTAAATTAAAAATCATCATTTTAGATTACAAATCAAGAAAGCAATTAAGTAAAACAGCTGAATTTTAAAAATTAAAGGTCAAATACAATTGCCAAATATTCAACATTTAAATTAACCAGTGGGACAGAAGCAGCAGACAAGCATGGGCATTGGGACATGCTACAGGAAAAACGTGCAAGATAAATGAAACACAACAGCTAAACTATGCAAGTCTCTTGTGAGCCATTCTAGATAATCAGCATGAACGTGGTGGATGGTGATATGCAGTGAGCCCAGAAGTTCCAAAAGACAGGGACAAACCATTAAGTTAATAACATCTACTTAGAAAAGACCAGAGACTAGTTGGTATATGGGAAGTTGTTCCATGAACACATTAATATAACAAGTAAGAAAATGGGAGCTAGTGAAGGAGAAGATGGCAACAACAGCATTATGGTAGTATTGCTTCACTAAAATTTATTGGTAAGACAGAATTAGGTATTGCATGCTACACTTTTTAACACAACAATCCAGATAGAAAACGTATGGAGGATGGTAGGATTTTGTGCATCCACAATGTTTCAGGCTCACTACATCAAACAGCAAATGGAAGCAGTGTCCAACAGGATTCCAAGGTGCTAAGGCAGAAATGCCAGATCTAGGAAAGTATATGTACATGTAAACTTTCTTATCACTACAACACACAAGATAGCAAGTCTTCAGAACTACTTCATGCATAGAAAAGGTGCTACTGAAGATCTGCCTGGCCTGTCAGCCTTGCTAGGATATTCTTCCCTTCAAAACTCTCAGAAATAATAAGATTTATTAAACTTTTCTGTTAAAATATTTTTTCTTCTTGTTTTGTGCATGTTTTATTTGTTTTACCATTTAGCACAATCAAAGCAAATTTGCTAACTAAATTGAGTAACATTCTTAAATCTCAGTGGTAAATAAGGGCAAGTCTCAGGAGAAACAAAAGAAAAAAAACCCCAGATGAGACATAGGAAGTGTGGTACAGCATTCTGCACTCGGGACTTTGCCCCAGGGCTCCACCTCTGCCTTACAGCCAGCTGGGATGGGCAGAATCCCTTTGGGAAATGCCAAACTTGAGCAGCACCCCTGCCTTCCACATGCACCAGAGACAGAGAACAGTGTGATCTCCACACAGTCCAGTCTCCAGCGCTGTAGGAGCAGAGGGCTTCCAACATGGAGCAAACGTAGCCTAGGTGGTTATGTAAGCAGCTACCTTGATACCACAGCACTGCCTGCATTTCCCCCTTTGCATTTTAGGGATGATGTGACAAATCTACAATGCTCTTAGTTTAAGCCTAGCCTTAGTTTAGTCTAGCCATTGTAGGAAGCTGTTTCTGCATGAAGCCATGCCACAGCTGTCAGGCCAGCTTGTAAGCATGGCTGCTGGCCTGGGCTCAGGCTAGAACGGTGGCCATGCAGACAGACTTCATGATTTATAGACATCCAAGAGCACACAAACACTCTCCGCAGCATGTAATCTCTGGTTTCATGATGCCTCTATGTAGCAGACATTACCCTGTTCAAAAGTTCTCCAATTTCTTTCAAAAACAGGCAACTACTTATTAAAGGCAATTATTAAACTTTAAGTTTCAGCAAATGTTTAAAATACTGTATGTTGTAGAAGCTCATATAAACTGCACCTGTAAGTGACATCTTTGCAATGCTCTTGTACATAGGAGGCTCAAAGCTATTTCTTGCCAGCAGCAGTGATCCACAGACTTTAGATGTTGTTAAAAAGCTTACAATATCAGCAGGGCAACTGCTGCCTCCATTAGAAACATGATACTAAGATGCTGATTAATACCAGGAGGGGGCTTTAATCAGCCAAAGCCATATGCTATTTAACTTAAGATGAAAGTGCAAATGATAATCATTATTTCAGAAAGGATGTATTTAAAAGAAGAGCAGAACAGCAAGTGGCATCTTTTTATCATTAGAGCTTCTTCATGCAGCCCCTCTTTTTCTAAAGCTTTATAAGCTTTTATGAACATCTGGATCATTTCTTCATTATATAGGCTTCCAATATCATTATGTTTGATGTAGTGTTTTTAGTAGAGCTATGCTAAACTTCTAAATATACAATTAATTCCTATTAATTATAGTTTTCAAACTATTGAAATTATCCATCATTAACTTAATCACTTGTATTTTATCTTAAAATTGTATTCACTCTTTTATAATCCCTACATCTAAAGCCATCTCTTCCCTAGGCTTTGTGTGATGTTTTGCATGCTGTTTGTATAAAGGTTTGCCAGCCATTTTCAACTGCTTGTAGAACTGAAGCTGTCAGCAGCAGACCATTTTAAAATAGAACCTAATTCAGCTTAGTTGTTTTACTGAGAAGTGCTTCAGAGAGAAGGGGGAAAAGAAAAAGAGGTGAATTGGTATCTGTAAAGGGCAAGACTTCATTAGACCTGATGAAACTTTAGTGCTGTATTCCTTCCACCAAGGCAGGGGGCAAGGGGAGTTTAACAAGAGGATAGTAAGGGAAGAGAGTTATTCACTGGCTTCCACTCCATGTGGCAGCAATTCAGCATGAATAGAGCCAAATAATTTGGAAGTCTGCATCCACTGTACTTGAAGAATTAGGAGCATCTTTAATATCAAGTTAAAACACATCTAAAGAATAAACCATCTCTAAAGCTTTTTTTTTTTTTCCCCCTACCCTGAACACTCTGGCTTCATTTTAGGCTCATTCTGTGTCTTTAACTGGAACTTAAATTGTTACACCTTCGTTGAATGCATCCCTTAGTTTTCAAGTCTAAAGCTGGATTATATTTCCTTTTCTTTGATATGGTATTTGAAGAATGAAAAGAGAAAGAATCAAAGGGTTAAAAGCACCAGAACAGACCTGTTGGCTGTCATCAGCCTGCTTTCAGACACTGGAAGTCAGAAATAGTGCAGGGAGACAGAACTTCAGTTGGCACCAATGAGACACAAATATCAGCTTTGTGGGATATGGTATGTCCAGTAAGCAATGACCCAGTTATTGTCAGTCAGATAGTTAGTTCTCAGCACTCCTCCTTCTTGCAGCAATACCTGCAGTGAGTGGCCAGGCTGAAAACTGGCCATTATTTTCACTCTACTCAAGACATACTCAAGCTCTTAAACCCAGATTGCTCTAGGGCTCTCTCCATCCAGAGCCACTGACCCTTCACAGAACAACAGAGCACAGTAAATTGGAGGTGCACAGACTCCAATGCAGCACAGAGGCGAAGCAGCATGGGAGTCCATCCTGCTGACCCACACTTCTTTGACACCACTTTAGCTACAGCTGGGGCCCATGGAAAGCTGTCCACCTCTGGAGTCTTACCCCATCACAGCCCAGAGCCTCAGGCACTAAGTTTGTGTATACCTTAAGGCGTGAAGCCATTGGAAAAGACAATTCTCTTAAAGGTTCATCATCTTGAGCATGTATTTCCTTATTCCATCACACCTCTTCAATACTGCAGGTTTTTCTCTGCTGGACCTGAAGGATCTTAAATGACATTCACATGAACCTTTTTCAAAGAATGTAGTATTATCTCAGTTTTGCACTAAAGGCTCATAGAATGCATCCTCTTCTTAAATTTACCTAAGAATAGTTACATATATCAAGAGTCTGAAGACCTCTAATTCTCAGAGATAAAGCTGTCTCTAAAGGTCCCTTCCAATCCCTACCATTCTATGATTCTATGATTCTTCTCAACATCGTTGTTTCCACTGGAATTCTGTAATAGCAAATACTTTCTGTAACTTAACTCTTTAATTCAATTGTCTCCTGCAATTTCAGAGATCTTTAGTCACAGCTCTGCATGTCCCATTCTTCTGTTCAGGTGATTTAGTGTATTCTCTTTATCTGTGATACGATGTGATATCAAATGATCATTTTGGCCTCACAATTCCTTAAAACTTTTTAGTTACATTTCTAGCTGCCTCAGTATCACAGAACTATGTGCTCTTAGTCTGTTTGTCTCCCAGCCTCCCATTTTGGGAGGCTAACATACTTAAGAATACAGTTCCCAGTGCCTCAGATTACAAGGAAGCTGATTCTACATTATTCCCCCTCTCTTCCATCATAGGCTGGAAAAACCTTGCTTCTGTCAAAAAACACACATAGCTTGACTGCCACTGAAAATTCTGGTTTCAAGAGAGAGACTGAGCAGGAGCTAAAGTTTGTTTTATTCCTTCAGCAGCAAGACAAGGTTGTTGTTACTTTTGAAAACTTGTGGCAGCATGTGAGACCCAGCAGCAAAGCCTGGGAATGGAATCCTTCGGTCTGCTTTAATCACTACTCTGTTTCCTTTCAGCTCCTGCCCCTCCTTTGGCTCTGCTCTCATTTTTACTCCCCTCCTCTAAATGGAAATTTTAAAACACTAAGACTCAGGCATCCGACCCATGGCTCACCTCCAGGTGTGCCACAATATGCCTGCTCGGCATAGGGGCTGCTTTTGCTCTGGAGGGCAAAGCTTTTACCTTTGATCACTCCAGATGTATTTTCTCCTCGTAATAAACTGAAAATTACAATCATCCCTTTTGGGTCTCTGACAGCTCATTTGCCCATTATTTCTTCAGTAAGGCATACAATGAGTGCAGTGGTAAAATGACACACAGTCTAAACCAAAATTCAGAAACAGTGAAAACAAAATGTCTCTTCACAAATAAAACAGCTGCCAGGTGCTCCAAGATCAAGACAGCAACATCCAGATACAACAGGGCTGGAATTTATGGTTTACCTCAGAAGTTTCTAAGTTAGGCCAACAATGATGGCCCAAAACTGACTCTTTCTGGTTCTGCATTACATATGTACCCCTTCTTTGTAAATTGCTCTTGACCAAATACAGAGAGCAGAATACTCCCAGTTGCTTCTAGGTAAGGCAGAAGACATTCATATGGCCACTTTACAAACTTATTCTAGAAAAGAGACTGCAGCTGACTCAAGAACAAAAGGAATACTGGATTAGGCCAGAGATGCCTCTAGACTAGCATTCTGTCTCCAGGAATGGAGAAGTAACCTTTAAGCCCACCCCTTTATTTCCTGTCTTTTAACCAGTTTTCAACAAATAACCTGTCCACCCACCTCTTGGCCATGTAGTTTCCTCAATAACCTTTTGTGCAGAACCTTGAAAAATGTTTTTTGCAAAGCAAAGTATTTATGTGCACACACTTATTGACCCCTCATTGAACTGCTTCAGGTTAGGGGCAGGGCTTCCCTTTCCAGAAGCTCTTGCCCATTGTACCACATTTCTCTATGGACTCGCTGAATTTTTTCCACATGACAGACTCAGCCCTCACTGTCCTGTTATTCCCAGGATCCCTTCTAGACCTAATTTTGTATTTCACTTACACACCAATTGAATAAGCTCAGAGACACTCAGATGGAGTCTGAGATTTCTTGTGCACTTCAGGCATAGCATATACTCACCGAATGCCAGAGCCAGGGTTTGACTGATCTCTGTGCATTGGTACAATCCACAGCATGCAATGAGCTCAGTCCATTTAGTGGTGGAAAAACCTCAAAGTTCTACCTGCCTGTATGATATACCACCAAAGTCTTGAACTACTGCCCCAAATCAGTCCCTTTTGAAAACTGGGGTGGTTTTGCTTCATGACAAGGATATTCAGAACTAATTCAGAGAGCCTTTAAAAGATTAAGGTGCCTGGCTCCTAATGGTCTCTTTGTTTACAGAGGGGCTGGGTCTTGCAGACTAGGGCACCCACAGCAATTAACAGAACAGCCAATTCAGTCAACAGCAGCAAGGACTAACGACTAAGAGGCTCCATTTGTCCTAAGATACCCTGAGCTGGAGTCCAAGCTCTGTCTCTGACAGGCTGCAGGGCCCTTAAAAGTCTTTCTATATCCACTGCACTCTGCAATTATCTTGTCTGTTAGATTGAGATTTCTTAATGTCAGTGATTGACATGACACATTTCTACAGTGCCAGTAAAACAGGAGCCCTAACACAGACCAGGTTAGGACCCTGAGGTACTGCTGTAAGTAACAACATGCACTCTCTTCTTCTGGCATTTCAGTAAGACATAGTTACAATATAATATCCACCTGCTTTGGGCCATCTGGTATGTATAAATGTCCCAGTGCCTTTTTACATGTAAATATAACTCTTTGAAGACTCTTCTTACTGTTACCAGTCATTGCTTGTTAAGTGCTGTCAGAGTTTTCTGCACCATATGAAAGTGTGATGGATCCAAGGAGCTTTACAGTCCAAGCAAAGCAACAAACCATGTGGAGGCAACGTGCAGTGGATGAGCCAGGAGCTGGGTCCTTTTTCAAAGCGTTCCCCAGGAGCTGACTGCATTGCAGTTGCAGTGGGTTTTCCGAGAAGTGGCAAAGGGCAACAGTGTTCCTACTCATGCTCAGTTCCAGGCATGTTTGTGAGGGTGGAGGGAAGCTGCAGATTTAGGAGGCACAACACATGACACTGGGCTGGACAAGGAAGGAGATGTAAAGACTGAAGGATATGAAGTGGGCAAAAGGAACAAGAGGAGGGACAGAACTTTTCTCTAGGGAGGAACAAAATAGAACAAAGCCCTTAAGGCAAAAATATTAAAATTGATAGAAAAGGAATTAAATGGATGGAAAGCTTCAAGAGCAGGGAGTGTGTGTTGTATACTTTCTAGTCTTCAGCACCTCCTATATGACAGAAAAAAAAATTGAAATGCCACCTTTCTCTGTTGCACAGAGCCATCAGGCTTCCTGTAACAATGGCCTTGAATTTCAGAGCTAGAGTACAACAGAAAAGTGATTCTGTGGCAGATCTGTATTACTAAGTAGGAATTACCTTTGCATAAGATTTGTGCGAAGTGCCTCACATAAGTGAAGCCGAACAGGGCTTTTAGGCCCAACTCTAGTACACACAGTACAAAGGAAAATCATCCTCACTGTTGTAAGCTGAAGCAGTGTGGCACCTTGTTGAAGAATACTGCAATCCAACAGCCCGAGAGAGAATGTACTTTGAACAAATTAATCCACTGTTTCTTCTGTCTTTTCAAGACTCAAATGCCAAGATCATCCCTTACCTGCCAGTCCTGTTTCAATTCCCTGTGTCTGGAGAAACTGAACTGAGAGGATCATAACAAAATGAGATGATTAAGCCTCCTAGAACAAATACAGTTCCTTCTGCATGAGTGCTGAGGGGTAAAACTTTCATGCTTCCAAAGTCTTTTGAGAGTCCTGAAATTCTTTTCTTCTATGTTGCATTTTGAAGTTGCTCCCCACGAATATCCTTGTCAGACAATACTAACTCTCCACCTACTGACTGTCAGTAGTTTTCACAGAGGTGACATTTAAAAGACTCAGAGCTTGAAAGCTAATATCTCTTCTCAAAAGTTCTATTTCCTAGCAAATATTTGGATATCTACCAGACAAATAAAGCAAATGTGAATGTTTCATTCTAACAGTTCGAACATAAAGGTAAAGACTGTATAAGATTGTGACTTAATTTGACTAAAAGATAGTTGAAACAAAGTAGTGTCAGTTTCAGCCTAGAGTTATATGTAACTGGAATTATTTAAACAAAAAAAATCTGAATTAAAAATTCACTTCTGTAAATGCAGTATTAAAAGTGAAGCTGTTTTCTGCTGGAACCAGAATTTCTATGAGTAGTGGATCAAATCCATCAGAAACGTAGCATGGCTCACAGTGAAGGAAATAGCTGCAATGCCAAGAAATGTGTGATGGCTGCGTTCAGACTATCAAATTGTTCTTAACCCCGCCTGGCTACAGTTGCGTGCTTTTAAGACAGTGTAGGCTTGAACGTGCTCAGCAGTCCAGATAGGTTTTACAGTCTGGGATGAATTCAACTCCGTGACAGCTTCCCTGCTATCTGCACTGAGGTAGCTTAAGTGAACTTGAGGTTATGTGGGATCTCCTCAGTGCACTAGAAAGATGTCTGAAGTCCTTGAAAATGTCTTGAGAATATTTTTGTCATCTCTGATCCAATACATTGTTATTCTTTTTTAGAACTGTCCAACCAACTGCACTTCAAATTAAGCCTAAAATTGAAAGTCAACAAGAGCTCTCAGCCATTTCTTTTAGATCTTAAGAAAAAGATCTTAGATGTTGCACACCAGCTTAGACACATTGTTTCAGCTGCGCTTATTGCTATGGGCAGTCTGTTGGACTAGAAGTCAGATTATTACAAAAGCACTTCTCCTGTGAAGCTGCAAGTTAACTTGAAATCAGGAGGTCTGATTATTGAACTTTGGGAGAGCTTGATGCAAGAATAAAGAAGCCACTCTCTATCTTTTTGTTCTTATCCAAAAGTCAGTTTTAGTTCTGCTCCTGTAACTATTGCACAAAGATCTTTCTTGCTCCCACAATCCATTCAAAACCCAAAACAAGATCCTGGAGCTTTGGAAGGGTGAGGGCTCAGTGAAGGCCTGCCTATACACAATGGCATTCATAGGAGATTTTCCAAGAGTTCTCCAAAGGGTTTAGCAGTTGCAGACCATCTCCAGAGAAGCTTCCCCATTCTTGAACTTTCCAAAGCATTTCTTTAATGGATATGAAATCCACAGGTTGATGCTAAAACTGAAAAAAAAAAAAAATCAAAGTCTAGAGGAGTTATTTAACAGCTGAGTCTTAAAATTATGCCAGACCTTAATTTCATACGTCCGTGAACCTGTAAATTAGTCTATATTATAGCCAGCTCACACTAGTCACAACTGGATAATCTCTGCTCACTTTTGTCCCAACTAACTGAGAAAAAAAAAAGATTTCTGGCTGTTGACTTTGGACTTTCCTTGAGCCTCTTCCACACCTAATCCCCTTCAGCCAAAAAAGCCTGAACTTGTCAGGGAGACATGGATAGAAGAAAAGGTCATCTTTTATCTAGATTTTAGTTTTTGTCTTCACATATTATTTTGCTAAAGTATAAAACAGAGGGAGAAAACAATCAAGAAATAAAAGAGATAATTCTTAGGAGTCATAGATAACTTTCCAGAGAAAAAGTAGGCATTGTCTCTACTAATACTGTTATCTCCTTACAAGATATTCCACATGTAAGAATGAAGAGAGATAAAGTACCCATGTTCCCATGCATTATTACCCACATTGTTCTTTTATGAGGCTGCAAAGTTTCCAGGGAGTTTTGGGCAGCTCTGAATGGTACGTTTTCTTAAACAGAAAAAGTCACTGCATATTTATGCTTGTCTCTTTCCCATCTTCAAAGTGCTAATAAATAGTATTTTCTCATAATTATTCCCAACTTACAGAAGAAAAGACTGATAAGAGTTTAAGTGTCTTGATCGAAAATATAGAGTTTTACCTCCTATTTCCCTGGATTCCTGCAGATATCCATTCCTCAACTATTACATATCAAACATGAAAACCTCTCTATTTTCTGACAAATATTTCTGATTCTAATGGGCAAAGCTTATTTCAGTGTCATACAGGTTAATACACACAAAGGGAGCCTGGCTATATCTGGAAATTCACCTTTATGTGTTACCTCACAGCAACGGGCACCCATTGCAGGGCTTTTATGCCTTATCAATGAACCAAAACTATTTTGCAGTCTCAGCCCAGTTTTTAGTAGACAAATGGTAATATTAAGACATTTATATATTTCAGACTCAAACGCTGCAAAGCTGTCTCAGCAACAAAAAAGACTGAGCGTCACAGAGCTTGAGCTCCTATCACAGCCACTGTGGGTGCTCTCTTTTCCAGGGCAGCACATCCACTACACTCACTCTGCAGGTGAATCCAAAGAACCATCTTTTCACTAGCTTCAGGAATAACGAATAGGAAATACAAATTCAGCACAAGCAGCAGGATGATGTAGTAGTAGCACCCTCTTCTACAGCTAAGTTTCTAGTGATATTTCTAGATGATCTGTGACGGGAAAATGTGGGTCCAGAAAGTACCTGTCCCTTCATCTCAAAGCCGCTGAGCCTCCCCAAGTGACTATCACTCTGTTATAGACTCTAGATCATAGGTATGAACCTGAGTTAAATAATTGACACTTAGTTTAATTCAGCATACAACTTCTGTCACTATTGAGACACTAGACACCACAAAACAAGGGCTATAAACTTCCAAAATATACTGTGCTGGTTTATACTTTCCTCTCTGATGCTTTTCCCAGTATTAACTCTGTATCTTCTCAAAATTGCACATTGTCAAATTAAGCACAGTGGGTGGTGCATTTATGATTGTTAAGTAAAACCATTGAAAGAGCACTCATTTCCTACAAAACAACAAGGATTTTTATAGAATTACTGCCTTGGTTCCACACTTTTTATTTAAAAAATCCACTTTTTCTTAATCTCTTAAACTTGGGCTAAGCAGAGTTTTAAGGTTTGCAGAGCTGTTCTCCAGCTGAGTGTTTCCTTTTAGATATGCACACCTCCTTGTTGGACATTCATTATCAAACCTTGTGTTTGCCTTTTATCTACAAGTCCTCTTCAGTGTTCGGCATAAACTACATGGACACCTTGCAGATTGACATTTCTTCATTCATGCTTTACCTTAAAC